>NW_027225840.1:0-51427 GCF_038994185.2 Dermacentor albipictus | reverse complement strand
TGCTCTTTTTACAACCCGCACATGGATTTGTGCCAAAACGCGTTTTAAGCATGAATATGACACTTTTGGTAGACGAGGATGCAGTTTTCTGCAAAACCACACGATATGCATGCAAATGGTGCTTTTGGCAGAACGCGCGTGTGGATTTCTACCAAACGACGTGAAAAGCATGCCAATGCTGCTCTTTTTACAACCCGCACATGGATTTGTGCCAAAACGCGTTTTAAGCATGAATATGACACTTTTGGTAGACGAGGATGCAGTTTTCTGCAAAACCACACGATATGCATGCAAATGGTGCTTTTGGCAGAACGCGCGTGTGGATTTCTACCAAACGACGTGAAAAGCATGCCAATGCTGCTCTCTTTAGAACCCGCACATGTATTTGTACCAAAACCCTGTTTTAAGCATGAATATGACACTTTTGGTAGACGAGGATGCAGTTTTCTGCAAAACCACACGATATGCATGCAAATAGGTGCTTTTGGCAGAATGCGCGTGTGGAGTTCTACCAAACGACGTGAAAAGCATGCCAATGCTGCTCTTTTTAGAACCCGCACATGGATTTGTGCCAAAACGCGTTTCCAGCATGAATATGACACTTTTGGTAGACGAGGATGCAGTTTTCTGCAAAACCACACGATATGCATGCAAATGACGCTTTTAGCAGAACGCGCGTGTGGATTTCTACCAAACGACGTGAAAAGCATGCCAATTGCTGCTCTTTTTAGCACCCGCACATGGATTTGTGCCAAAACGCGTCTTAAGCATGAATATGACACTTTTGGTAGACGAGGATACAGTTTTCTGCAAAACCACACGATATGCATGCAAATGACGCTTTTGGCAGAACGCGCGTGTGGAGTTTTACCAAACGACGTGAAAAGCATGCCAATGCTGCTCTTTTTAGAACCCGCACATGGATTTGTGCCAAAACGCGTTTTAAGCAAGAATATGACACTTTTGGTAGACGAGGATGCAGTTTTCTGCAAAACCACACGATATGCATGCAAATGGTGCTTTTGGCAGAACGCGCGTGTGGATTTCAACGAAACAACGTGAAAAGCATGCCAATGCTGCTCTTTTAAGAACCCGCACATGGATTTGTGCCAAAACGCGTTTTAAGCATGAATATGCAACTTTTGGTAGACGAGGATGCAGTTTTCTGCAAAACCACACGATATGCATGCAAATGACGCTTTTGGCAGAACGCGCGTGTGGATTTCTACCAAACGACGTGAAAAGCATGCCAATGCTGCTCCTTTTAGAACCCGCACATGGATTTGTGCCAAAACCCGTTTTAAGCATGAATATGACACTTTTGGTAGACGAGGATGCAGTTTTCTGCAAAACCACACGATAAGCATGCAAATGGTGCTTTTGGCAGAACGCGCGTGTGGATTTCTACCAAACGACGTGAAAAGCATGTCAATGCTGCTCTTTTTAGAACCCGCACACGGATTTGTGCCAAAACGCGTTTTAAGCATGAATATGACACTTTTGGTAGACGAGGATGCACTTTTCTGCAAAACCACACGATATGCATGCAAATGACGCTTTTGGCAGAACGCGCGTGTGGATTTCTACCAAACGACGTGAAAAGCATGCCAATGCTGCTCCTTTTAGAACCCGCACATGGATTTGTGCCAAAACCCGTTTTAAGCATGAATACGACACTTTTGGTAGACGAGGATGCAGTTTTCTGCAAAACCACACGATATGCATGCAAATGGTGCTTTTGGCAGAATGCGCGTGTGGATTTTTACCAAACGACGTGAAAAGCATGTCAATGCTGCTCTTTTTAGAACCCGCACATGGATTTGTGCCAAAACGCGTTTTAAGCATGAATATGCAACTTTTGGTAGACGAGGATGCAGTTTTCTGCAAAACCACACGATATGCATGCAAATGGTGCTTTTGGCAGAACGCGCGTGTGGATTTCTACCAAACGACGTGAAAAGCATGCCAATGCTGCTCTTTTTAGAACCCGCACATGGATTTGTGCCAAAACCCGTTTTAAGCATGAATATGACACTTTTGGTAGACGAGGATGCAGTTTTCTGAAAACCACACGATATGCATGCAAATGGTGCTTTTGGCAGAACGCGCGTGTGGATTTCTACCAAGCGACGTGAAAAGCATGCCAATGCTGCTCTTTTTAGAACCCGCACACGGATTTGTGCCAAAACGCGTTTTAAGCATGAATATGACACTTTTGGTAGACGAGGATGCAGTTTTCTTAAAAACCACACGATATGCATGCAAATGACGCTTTTGGTAGAACGCGCGTGTGGATTTCTACCAAACGACGTGAAAAGCATGACAATGCTGCTCTTTATTGAACCCGCACATGGATTTGTGCCAAAACGCGTTTTAAGCATGAATATGACACTTTTGGTAGACGAGGATGCAGTTTTCTGCAAAACCACACGATATGCATGCAAATGACGCTTTTGGCAGAACGCGCGTGTGGATTTTTACCAAACGACGTGAAAAGCATGCCAATGCTGCTCTTTTTAGAACCCGCACATGGATTTGTGCCAAAACGCGTTTTAAGCATGAATATGACACTTTTGGCAGACGAGGATGCAGTTTTCTGCAAAACCACACGATATGCATGCAAATGGTGCTTTTGGCAGAACGCGCGTGTGGATTTCTACCAAACGACGTGAAAAGCATGTCAATGCTGCTCTTTTTAGAACCCGCACATGGATTTGTGCCAAAACGCGTTTTAAGCATGAATATGACACTTTTGGTAGACGAGGATGCAGTTTTCTGCAAAACCACACGATATGCATGCAAATGGTGCTTTTGGCAGAACGCGCGTGTGGATTTCTACCAAACGACGTGAAAAGCATGCCAATGCTGCTCTTTTTAGAACCCGCACATGGATTTGTGCCAAAACGCGTTTTAAGCATGAATATGACACTTTTGGTAGACGAGAATGCAGTTTTCTGCAAAACCACACGATATCCATGCAAATGGTGCTTTTGGCAGAACGCGCGTGTGGATTTCTACCAAACGACGTGAAAAGCATGCCAATGCTGCTCTTTTTAGAACCCGCACATGGATTTGTGCCAAAACGCGTTTTAAGCATGAATATGACACTTTTGGTAGACGAGGATGCAGTTTTCTGCAAAACCACACGATATGCATGCAAATGGTGCTTTTGGCAGAACGCGCGTGTGGATTTCTACCAAACGACGTGAAAAGCATGCCAATGCTGATCTTTTTAGAACCCGCACATGGATTTGTGCCAAAACGCGTTTTAAGCATGAATATGACACTTTTGGTAGACGAGGATGCAGTTTTCTGCAAAACCACACGATATGCATGCAAATGGTGCTTTTGGCAGAACGCGCGTGTGGATTGCTACCAAACGACGTGAAAAGCATGCCAATGCTGCTCTTTTTAGAACCCGCACATCGATTTGTGCCAAAACGCGTTTTAAGCATGAATATGACACTTTTGGTAGACGAGTATGCAGTTTTCTGCACAACCACACGATATGCATGCAAATGGTGCTTTTGGCAGAACGCCCGTGTGGATTTCTACCAAACGACGTGAAAAGCATGCCAATGCTGCTCTTTTTAGCACCCGCACATGGATTTGTGCCAAAACGCGTTTTAAGCATGAATATGCAACTTTTGGTAGACGAGGATGCAGTTTTCTGCAAAACCACACGATATGCATGCAAATGACGCTTTTGGCAGAACGCGCGTGTGGATTTCTACCAAACGACGTGAAAAGCATGCCAATGCTGCTCCTTTTAGACCCCGCACATGGATTTGTGCCAAAACCCGTTTTAAGCATGAATATGACACTTTTGGTAGACGAGGATGCAGTTTTCTGCAAAACCACACGATATGCATGCAAATGACGCTTTTGGCTGAACGCGCGTGTGGATTTCTACCAAACGACGTGAAAAGCATGCCAATGCTGCTCTTTTTAGAACCCGCACATGGATTTGTGCCAAAACGCGTTTTAAGCATGAATATGACACTTTTGGGAGACGAGGATGCAGTTTTCTGCAAAACCACACGATATGCATGCAAATGACGCTTTTGGCAGAACGCGCGTGTGGATTTCTACCAAACGACGTGAAAAGCATGCCAATGCTGCTCTTTTTAGCACCCGCACATGGATTTGTGCCAAAACGCGTTTTAAGCATGAATATGCAACTTTTGGTAGACGAGGATGCAGTTTTCTGCAAAACCACACGATATGCATGCAAATGACGCTTTTGGCAGAACGCGCGTGTGGATTTCTACCAAACGACGTGAAAAGCATGCCAATGCTGCTCCTTTTAGAACCCGCACATGGATGTGTACAAAACCCGTTTTAAGCATGAATATGACACTTTTGGTAGACGAGGATGCAGTTTTCTGCAAAACCACACGATATGCATGCAAATGTTGCTTTTGGCAGAATGCGCGTGTGGATTTCTACCAAACGACGTGAAAAGCATGCCAATGCTGCTCTTTTTAGAACCCGCACATGGATTTGTGCCAAAACGCGTTTTAAGCATGAATATGACACTTTTGGTAGACGAGGATGCAGTTTTCTGCAAAACCACACGATATGCATGCAAATGGTGCTTTTGGCAGAACGCGCGTGTGGATTTCTACCAAACGACGTGAAAAGCATGCCAATGCTGTTCTTTTTAGAACCCGCACATGGATTTGTGCCAAAACGCGTTTTAAGCATGAATATGACACTTTTGGTAGACGAGAATGCAGTTTTCTGCAGAACCACACGATATTCATGCAAATGGTGCTTTTGGCAGAACGCGCGTGTGGATTTCTACCAACCGACGTGAAAAGCATGCCAATGCTGCTCTTTTTAGCACCCGCACATGGATTTGTGCCAAAACGCGTTTTAAGCATGAATACGCAACTTTTGGTAGACGAGGATGCAGTTTTCTGCAAAACCACACGATATGCATGCAAATGACGCTTTTGGCAGAACGCGCGTGTGGATTTCTACCAAACGACGTGAAAAGCATGACAATGCTGCTCTTTATTGAACCCGCACATGGATTTGTGCCAAAACGCGTTTTAAGCATGAATATGACACTTTTGGTAGACGAGGATGCAGTTTTCTGCAAAACCACACGATATGCATGCAAATGACGCTTTTGGCAGAACGCGCGTGTTGATTTTTATCAAACGACGTGAAAAGCATGCCAATGCTGCTCTTTTTAGAACCCGCACATGGATTTGTGCCAAAACGCGTTTTAAGCATGAATATGACACTTTTGGTAGACGAGGATGCAGTTTTCTGCAAAACCACACGATATGCATGCAAATGGTGCTTTTGGCAGAACGCGCGTGTGGATTTCTACCAAACGACGTGAAAAGCATGCCAATGCTGCTCTTTTTAGAACCCGCACATGGATTTGTGCCAAAACGCGTTTTAAGCATGAATATGACACTTTTGGTAGACGAGGATGCAGTTTTCTGCAAAACCACACGATATGCATGCAAATGGTGCTTTTGGCAGAACGCGCGTGTGGATTTCTACCAACGACGTGAAAAGCATGCCAATGCTGTTCTTTTTAGAACCCGCACATGGATTTGTGCCAAAACGCGTTTTAAGCATGAATATGACACTTTTGGTAGACGAGGATGCAGTTTTCTGCAAAACCACACGATATGCATGCAAATGACGCTTTTGGCAGAACGCGCGTGTGGATTTCTACCAAACGACGTGAAAAGCATGCCAATGCTGCTCTTTTTAGCACCCGCACATGGATTTGTGCCAAACGCGTTTTAAGCATGAATATGCAACTTTTGGTAGACGAGGATGCAGTTTTCTGCAAAACCACACGATATGCATGCAAATGACGCTTTTGGCAGAACGCGCGTGTGAATTTCTACCAAACGACGTGAAAAGCATGCCTATGCTGCTCCTTTTAGAACCCGCACATGGATGTGTACAAAACCCGTTTTAAGCATGAATATGACACTTTTGGTAGACGAGGATGCAGTTTTCTGCAAAACCACACGATATGCATGCAAATGGTGCTTTTGGCAGAATGCGCGGGTGGATTTCTACCAAACGACGTGAAAAGCATGCCAATGCTGCTCTTTTTAGAACCCGCACATGGATTTGTGCCAAAACGCGTTTTAAGCATGAATATGACACTTTTGGTAGACGAGGATGCAGTTTTCTGCAAAACCACACGATATGCATGCAAATGGTGCTTTTGGCAGAACGCGCGTGTGGATTTCTACCAAACGACGTGAAAAGCATGCCAATGCTGCTCTTTTTAGAACCCGCACATGGATTTGTGCCAAAACGCGTTTTAAGCATGAACATGACACTTTTGGTAGACGAGAATGCAGTTTTCTGCAGAACCACACGATATTCATGCAAATGGTGCTTTTGGCAGAACGCGCGTGTGGATTTCTACCAAACGGCGTGAAAAGCATGCCAATGCTGCTCTTTTTAGAACCCGCACATGGATTTGTGCCAAAACGCGTTTTAAGCATGAATATGACACTTTTGGTAGACGAGGATGCAGTTTTCTGCAAAACCACACGATATGCATGCAAATGGTGCTTTTGGCAGAACGCGCGTGTGGATTTCTACCAAACGACGTGAAAAGCATGACAATGCTGCTCTTTTTAGCACCCGCACATGGATTTGTGCCAAAACGCGTTTTAAGCATGAATACGCAACTTTTGGTAGACGAGGATGCAGTTTTCTGCAAAACCACACGATATGCATGCAAATGACGCTTTTGGCAGAACGCGCGTGTGGATTTCTACCAAACGACGTGTAAAGCATGTCAATGCTGCTCTTTTTAGCACCCGCACATGGATTTGTGCCAAAACGCGTTTTAAGCATGAATATGCAACTTTTGGTAGACGAGGATGCAGTTTTCTGCAAAACCACACGATATGCATGCAAATGGTGCTTTTGGCAGAACGCGCGTGTGGATTTCTACCAAACGACGTGAAAAGCATGCCAATGCTGCTCTTTTTAGAACCCGCACATGGATTTGTGCCAAAACGCGTTTTAAGCATGAATATGACACTTTTGGTAGACGAGGATGCAGTTTTCTGCAAAACCACACGATATGCATGCCAATGGTGCTTTTGGCAGAACGCGCGTGTGGATTTCTACCAAACGACGTGAAAAGCATGCCAATGCTGTTCTTTTTAGAACCCGCACATGGATTTGTGCCAAAACGCGTTTTAAGCATGAATATGACACTTTTGGTAGACGAGGATGCAGTTTTCTGCAAAACCACACGATATGCATGCAAATGACGCTTTTGGCAGAACGCGCGTGTGGATTTCTACCAAACGACGTGAAAAGCATGACAATGCTGCTCTTTATTGAACCCGCACATGGATTTGTGCCAAACGCGTTTTAAGCATGAATATGACACTTTTGGTAGACGAGGATGCAGTTTTCTGCAAAACCACACGATATGCATGCAAATGACGCTTTTGGCAGAACGCGCGTGTTGATTTTTATCAAACGACGTGAAAAGCATGCCAATGCTGCTCTTTTTAGAACCCGCACATGGATTTGTGCCAAAACGCGTTTTAAGCATGAATATGACACTTTTGGTAGACGAGGATGCAGTTTTCTGCAAAACCACACGATATGCATGCAAATGGTGCTTTTGGCAGAACGCGCGTGTGAATTTCTACCAAACGACGTGAAAAGCATGTCAATGCTGCTCTTTTTAGAACCCGCACATGGATTTGTGCCAAAACGCGTTTTAAGCATGAATATGACACTTTTGGTAGACGAGGATGCAGTTTTCTGCAAAACCACACGATATGCATGCAAATGGTGCTTTTGGCAGAACGCGCGTGTGGATTTCTACCAAACGACGTGAAAAGCATGCCAATGCTGCTCTTTTTAGAACCCGCACATGGATTTGTGCCAAAACGCGTTTTAAGCATGAATATGACACTTTTGGTAGACGAGAATGCAGTTTTCTGCAAAACCACACGATATGCATGCAAATGGTGCTTTTGGCAGAACGCGCGTGTGGATTTCTACCAAACGACGTGAAAAGCATGCCAATGCTGCTCTTTTTAGAACCCGCACATGGATTTGTGCCAAAACGCGTTTTAAGCATGAATATGACACTTTTGGTAGACGAGGATGCAGTTTTCTGCAAAACCACACGATATGCATGCAAATGGTGCTTTTGGCAGAACGCGCGTGTGGATTGCTACCAAACGACGTGAAAAGCATGCCAATGCTGCTCTTTTTAGAACCCGCACATCGATTTGTGCCAAAACGCGTTTTAAGCATGAATATGACACTTTTGGTAGACGAGTATGCAGTTTTCTGCACAACCACACGATATGCATGCAAATGGTGCTTTTGGCAGAACGCCCGTGTGGATTTCTACCAAACGACGTGAAAAGCATGCCAATGCTGCTCTTTTTAGCACCCGCACATGGATTTGTGCCAAAACGCGTTTTAAGCATGAATATGCAACTTTTGGTAGACGAGGATGCAGTTTTCTGCAAAACCACACGATATGCATGCAAATGACGCTTTTGGCAGAACGCGCGTGTGGATTTCTACCAAACGACGTGAAAAGCATGCCAATGCTGCTCCTTTTAGACCCCGCACATGGATTTGTGCCAAAACCCGTTTTAAGCATGAATATGACACTTTTGGTAGACGAGGATGCAGTTTTCTGCAAAACCACACGATATGCATGCAAATGACGCTTTTGGCTGAACGCGCGTGTGGATTTCTACCAAACGACGTGAAAAGCATGCCAATGCTGCTCTTTTTAGAACCCGCACATGGATTTGTGCCAAAACGCGTTTTAAGCATGAATATGACACTTTTGGGAGACGAGGATGCAGTTTTCTGCAAAACCACACGATATGCATGCAAATGACGCTTTTGGCAGAACGCGCGTGTGGATTTCTACCAAACGACGTGAAAAGCATGCCAATGCTGCTCTTTTTAGCACCCGCACATGGATTTGTGCCAAAACGCGTTTTAAGCATGAATATGCAACTTTTGGTAGACGAGGATGCAGTTTTCTGCAAAACCACACGATATGCATGCAAATGACGCTTTTGGCAGAACGCGCGTGTGGATTTCTACCAAACGACGTGAAAAGCATGCCAATGCTGCTCCTTTTAGAACCCGCACATGGATGTGTACAAAACCCGTTTTAAGCATGAATATGACACTTTTGGTAGACGAGGATGCAGTTTTCTGCAAAACCACACGATATGCATGCAAATGTTGCTTTTGGCAGAATGCGCGTGTGGATTTCTACCAAACGACGTGAAAAGCATGCCAATGCTGCTCTTTTTAGAACCCGCACATGGATTTGTGCCAAAACGCGTTTTAAGCATGAATATGACACTTTTGGTAGACGAGGATGCAGTTTTCTGCAAAACCACACGATATGCATGCAAATGGTGCTTTTGGCAGAACGCGCGTGTGGATTTCTACCAAACGACGTGAAAAGCATGCCAATGCTGTTCTTTTTAGAACCCGCACATGGATTTGTGCCAAAACGCGTTTTAAGCATGAATATGACACTTTTGGTAGACGAGAATGCAGTTTTCTGCAGAACCACACGATATTCATGCAAATGGTGCTTTTGGCAGAACGCGCGTGTGGATTTCTACCAACCGACGTGAAAAGCATGCCAATGCTGCTCTTTTTAGCACCCGCACATGGATTTGTGCCAAAACGCGTTTTAAGCATGAATACGCAACTTTTGGTAGACGAGGATGCAGTTTTCTGCAAAACCACACGATATGCATGCAAATGACGCTTTTGGCAGAACGCGCGTGTGGATTTCTACCAAACGACGTGAAAAGCATGACAATGCTGCTCTTTATTGAACCCGCACATGGATTTGTGCCAAAACGCGTTTTAAGCATGAATATGACACTTTTGGTAGACGAGGATGCAGTTTTCTGCAAAACCACACGATATGCATGCAAATGACGCTTTTGGCAGAACGCGCGTGTTGATTTTTATCAAACGACGTGAAAAGCATGCCAATGCTGCTCTTTTTAGAACCCGCACATGGATTTGTGCCAAAACGCGTTTTAAGCATGAATATGACACTTTTGGTAGACGAGGATGCAGTTTTCTGCAAAACCACACGATATGCATGCAAATGGTGCTTTTGGCAGAACGCGCGTGTGGATTTCTACCAAACGACGTGAAAAGCATGCCAATGCTGCTCTTTTTAGAACCCGCACATGGATTTGTGCCAAAACGCGTTTTAAGCATGAATATGACACTTTTGGTAGACGAGGATGCAGTTTTCTGCAAAACCACACGATATGCATGCAAATGGTGCTTTTGGCAGAACGCGCGTGTGGATTTCTACCAAACGACGTGAAAAGCATGCCAATGCTGTTCTTTTTAGAACCCGCACATGGATTTGTGCCAAAACGCGTTTTAAGCATGAATATGACACTTTTGGTAGACGAGGATGCAGTTTTCTGCAAAACCACACGATATGCATGCAAATGACGCTTTTGGCAGAACGCGCGTGTGGATTTCTACCAAACGACGTGAAAAGCATGCCAATGCTGCTCTTTTTAGCACCCGCACATGGATTTGTGCCAAAACGCGTTTTAAGCATGAATATGCAACTTTTGGTAGACGAGGATGCAGTTTTCTGCAAAACCACACGATATGCATGCAAATGACGCTTTTGGCAGAACGCGCGTGTGAATTTCTACCAAACGACGTGAAAAGCATGCCTATGCTGCTCCTTTTAGAACCCGCACATGGATGTGTACAAAACCCGTTTTAAGCATGAATATGACACTTTTGGTAGACGAGGATGCAGTTTTCTGCAAAACCACACGATATGCATGCAAATGGTGCTTTTGGCAGAATGCGCGGGTGGATTTCTACCAAACGACGTGAAAAGCATGCCAATGCTGCTCTTTTTAGAACCCGCACATGGATTTGTGCCAAAACGCGTTTTAAGCATGAATATGACACTTTTGGTAGACGAGGATGCAGTTTTCTGCAAAACCACACGATATGCATGCAAATGGTGCTTTTGGCAGAACGCGCGTGTGGATTTCTACCAAACGACGTGAAAAGCATGCCAATGCTGCTCTTTTTAGAACCCGCACATGGATTTGTGCCAAAACGCGTTTTAAGCATGAACATGACACTTTTGGTAGACGAGAATGCAGTTTTCTGCAGAACCACACGATATTCATGCAAATGGTGCTTTTGGCAGAACGCGCGTGTGGATTTCTACCAAACGGCGTGAAAAGCATGCCAATGCTGCTCTTTTTAGAACCCGCACATGGATTTGTGCCAAAACGCGTTTTAAGCATGAATATGACACTTTTGGTAGACGAGGATGCAGTTTTCTGCAAAACCACACGATATGCATGCAAATGGTGCTTTTGGCAGAACGCGCGTGTGGATTTCTACCAAACGACGTGAAAAGCATGACAATGCTGCTCTTTTTAGCACCCGCACATGGATTTGTGCCAAAACGCGTTTTAAGCATGAATACGCAACTTTTGGTAGACGAGGATGCAGTTTTCTGCAAAACCACACGATATGCATGCAAATGACGCTTTTGGCAGAACGCGCGTGTGGATTTCTACCAAACGACGTGTAAAGCATGTCAATGCTGCTCTTTTTAGCACCCGCACATGGATTTGTGCCAAAACGCGTTTTAAGCATGAATATGCAACTTTTGGTAGACGAGGATGCAGTTTTCTGCAAAACCACACGATATGCATGCAAATGGTGCTTTTGGCAGAACGCGCGTGTGGATTTCTACCAAACGACGTGAAAAGCATGCCAATGCTGCTCTTTTTAGAACCCGCACATGGATTTGTGCCAAAACGCGTTTTAAGCATGAATATGACACTTTTGGTAGACGAGGATGCAGTTTTCTGCAAAACCACACGATATGCATGCCAATGGTGCTTTTGGCAGAACGCGCGTGTGGATTTCTACCAAACGACGTGAAAAGCATGCCAATGCTGTTCTTTTTAGAACCCGCACATGGATTTGTGCCAAAACGCGTTTTAAGCATGAATATGACACTTTTGGTAGACGAGGATGCAGTTTTCTGCAAAACCACACGATATGCATGCAAATGACGCTTTTGGCAGAACGCGCGTGTGGATTTCTACCAAACGACGTGAAAAGCATGACAATGCTGCTCTTTATTGAACCCGCACATGGATTTGTGCCAAAACGCGTTTTAAGCATGAATATGACACTTTTGGTAGACGAGGATGCAGTTTTCTGCAAAACCACACGATATGCATGCAAATGACGCTTTTGGCAGAACGCGCGTGTTGATTTTTATCAAACGACGTGAAAAGCATGCCAATGCTGCTCTTTTTAGAACCCGCACATGGATTTGTGCCAAAACGCGTTTTAAGCATGAATATGACACTTTTGGTAGACGAGGATGCAGTTTTCTGCAAAACCACACGATATGCATGCAAATGGTGCTTTTGGCAGAACGCGCGTGTGAATTTCTACCAAACGACGTGAAAAGCATGTCAATGCTGCTCTTTTTAGAACCCGCACATGGATTTGTGCCAAAACGCGTTTTAAGCATGAATATGACACTTTTGGTAGACGAGGATGCAGTTTTCTGCAAAACCACACGATATGCATGCAAATGGTGCTTTTGGCAGAACGCGCGTGTGGATTTCTACCAAACGACGTGAAAAGCATGCCAATGCTGCTCTTTTTAGAACCCGCACATGGATTTGTGCCAAAACGCGTTTTAAGCATGAATATGACACTTTTGGTAGACGAGAATGCAGTTTTCTGCAAAACCACACGATATGCATGCAAATGGTGCTTTTGGCAGAACGCGCGTGTGGATTTCTACCAAACGACGTGAAAAGCATGCCAATGCTGCTCTTTTTAGAACCCGCACATGGATTTGTGCCAAAACGCGTTTTAAGCATGAATATGACACTTTTGGTAGACGAGGATGCAGTTTTCTGCAAAACCACACGATATGCATGCAAATGGTGCTTTTGGCAGAACGCGCGTGTGGATTTCTACCAAACGACGTGAAAAGCATGCCAATGCTGCTCTTTTTGGAACCCGCACATGTATTTGTGCCAAAACGCGTTTTAAGCATGAATATGACACTTTTGGTAGACGAGGATGCAGTTTTCTGCAAAACCACACGATATGCATGCAAATGGTGCTTTTGGCAGAACGCGCGTGTGGATTGCTACCAAACGACGTGAAAAGCATGCCAATGCTGCTCTTTTTAGAACCCGCACATCGATTTGTGCCAAAACGCGTTTTAAGCATGAATATGACACTTTTGGTAGACGAGTATGCAGTTTTCTGCACAACCACACGATATGCATGCAAATGGTGCTTTTGGCAGAACGCCCGTGTGGATTTCTACCAAACGACGTGAAAAGCATGCCAATGCTGCTCTTTTTAGCACCCGCACATGGATTTGTGCCAAAACGCGTTTTAAGCATGAATATGCAACTTTTGGTAGACGAGGATGCAGTTTTCTGCAAAACCACACGATATGCATGCAAATGACGCTTTTGGCAGAACGCGCGTGTGGATTTCTACCAAACGACGTGAAAAGCATGCCAATGCTGCTCCTTTTAGAACCCGCACATGGATTTGTGCCAAAACCCGTTTTAAGCATGAATATGACACTTTTGGTAGACGAGGATGCAGTTTTCTGCAAAACCACACGATATGCATGCAAATGACGCTTTTGGCTGAACGCGCGTGTGGATTTCTACCAAACGACGTGAAAAGCATGCCAATGCTGCTCTTTTTAGAACCCGCACATGGATTTGTGCCAAAACGCGTTTTAAGCATGAATATGACACTTTTGGGAGACGAGGATGCAGTTTTCTGCAAAACCACACGATATGCATGCAAATGACGCTTTTGGCAGAACGCGCGTGTGGATTTCTACCAAACGACGTGAAAAGCATGCCAATGCTGCTCTTTTTAGCACCCGCACATGGATTTGTGCCAAAACGCGTTTTAAGCATGAATATGCAACTTTTGGTAGACGAGGATGCAGTTTTCTGCAAAACCACACGATATGCATGCAAATCACGCTTTTGGCAGAACGCGCGTGTGGATTTCTACCAAACGACGTGAAAAGCATGCCAATGCTGCTCCTTTTAGAACCCGCACATGGATGTGTACAAAACCCGTTTTAAGCATGAATATGACACTTTTGGTAGACGAGGATGCAGTTTTCTGCAAAACCACACGATATGCATGCAAATGGTGCTTTTGGCAGAATGCGCGTGTGGATTTCTACCAAACGACGTGAAAAGCATGCCAATGCTGCTCTTTTTAGAACCCGCACATGGATTTGTGCCAAAACGCGTTTTAAGCATGAATATGACACTTTTGGTAGACGAGCATGCAGTTTTCTGCAAAACCACACGATATGCATGCAAATGGTGCTTTTGGCAGAACGCGCGTGTGGATTTCTACCAAACGACGTGAAAAGCATGCCAATGCTGTTCTTTTTAGAACCCGCACATGGATTTGTGCCAAAACGCGTTTTAAGCGTGAATATGACACTTTTGGTAGACGAGGATGCAGTTTTCTGCAAAACCACACGATATGCATGCAAATGGTGCTTTTGGCAGAACGCGCGTGTGGATTTCTACCACACGACGTGAAAAGCATGCCAATGCTGCTCTTTTTAGAACCCGCACATGCATTTGTGCCAAAACGCGTTTTAAGTATGAATATGACACTTTTGGTAGACGAGGATGCAGTTTTCTGCAAAACCACACGATATGCATGCAAATGGTGCTTTTGGCAGAACGCGCGTGTGGATTTCTACCAAACGACGTGAAAAGCATGCCAATGCTGCTCTTTTTAGAACCCGCACATGGATTTCTGCCAAAACGCGTTTTAAGCATGAATACGCAACTTTTGGTAGACGAGGATGCAGTTTTCTGCAAAACCACACGATATGCATGCAAATGACGCTTTTGGCAGAACGCGCGTGTGGATTTCTACCAAACGACGCGAAAAGCATGCCAATGCTGCTCTTTTTAGAACCCGCACATGGATTTGTGCCAAAACGCGTTTTAAGCATGAATATGACACTTTTGGTAGAGGAGTATGCAGTTTTCTGCAAAACTACACGATATGCATGCAAATGGTGCTTTTGGCAGAACGCGCGTGTGGATTTCTACCAAACGACGTGAAAAGCATGACAATGCTGCTCTTTTTAGCACCCGCACATGGATTAGTGCCAAAGCGCGTTTTAAGCATGAATACGCAACTTTTGGTAGACGAGGATGCAGTTTTCTGCAAAACCACACGATATGCATGCAAATGACGCTTTTGGCAGAACGCGCGTGTGGATTTCTACCAAACGACGTAAAAAGCATGCCAATGCTGCTCTTTTTAGCACCCGCACATGGATTTGTGCCAAAACGCGTTTTAAGCATGAATATGCAACTTTTGGTAGACGAGGATGCAGTTTTCTGCAAAACCACACGATATGCATGCAAATGGTGCTTTTGGCAGAACGCGCGTGTGGATTTCTACCAAACGACGTGAAAAGCATGCCAATGCTGCTCTTTTTAGAACCCGCACATCGATTTGTGTCAAAACGCGTTTTAAGCATGAATATGACACTTTTGGTAGACAAGTATGCAGTTTTCTGCAAAACACACGATATGCATGCAAATGACGCTTTTGGCAGAACGCGCGTGTGGATTTTTACCAAACGACGTGAAAAGCATGCCAATGCTGCTCTTTTTAGCACCCGCACATGGATTTGTGCCAAAACGCGTTTTAAGCATGAATATGCAACTTTTGGTAGACGAGGATGCAGTTTTCTGCAAAACCACACGATATGCATGCAAATGGTGCTTTTGGCAGAACGCGCGTGTGGATTTCTACCAAACGACGTGAAAAGCATGCCAATGCTGCTCTTTTTAGAACCCGCACATGGATTTGTGCCAAAACGCGTTTTAAGCATGAATATGACACTTTTGGTAGACGAGGATGCAGTTTTCTGCAAAACCACACGATATGCATGCAAATGACGCTTTTGGCAGAACGCGCGTGTGGATTTCTACCAAACGACGTGAAAAGCATGCCAATGCTGCTCTTTTTAGCACCCGCACATGGATTTGTGCCAAAACGCGTTTTAAGCATGAATATGCAACTTTTGGTAGACGAGGATGCAGTTTTCTGCAAAACCACACGATATGCATGCAAATGACGCTTTTGGCAGAATGCGCGTGTGGATTTCTACCAAACGACGTGAAAAGCATGCCAATGCTGCTCCTTTTAGAACCCGCACATGGATTTGTGCCAAAACCCGTTTTAAGCATGAATATGACACTTTTGGTAGACGAGGATGCAGTTTTCTGCAAAACCACACGATATGCATGCAAATGGTGCTTTTGGTAGAAAGCACGTGTGGATTTCTACCAAAGGACGTGAAAAGCATGCCAATGCTGCTCTTTTTAGAACCCGCACATGGATTTGTGCCAAAACGCGTTTTAAGCATGAATATGACACTTTTGGAAGAGAGGATGCAGTTTTCTGCAAAACCACACGATATGCATGCAAATGGTGCTTTTGGCAGAACGCGCGTGTGGATTTCTACCAAACGACGTGAAAAGCATGCCAATGCTGCTCTTTTTAGAACCCGCACATCGATTTGTGCCAAAACGCGTTTTAAGCATGAATATGACACTTTTGGTAGACGAGTATGCAGTTTTCTGCAAAACACACGATATGCATGCAAATGACGCTTTTGGCAGAACGCGCGTGTGGATTTCTACCAAACGACGTGAAAAGCATGCCAATGCTGCTCTTTTTAGAACCCGCACATGGATTTGTGCCAAAACGCGTTTTAAGCATGAATATGACACTTTTGGTAGACGAGGATGCAGTTTTCTGCAAAACCACACGATATGCATGCAAATGGTGCTTTTGGCAGAACGCGCGTGTGGATTTCTACCAAACGACGTGAAAAGCATGCCAATGCTGCTCTTTTTAGAACCCGCACATGGATTTGTGCAGAAAACGCGTTTTAAGCATGAATATGACACTTTTGGTAGACGAGGATGCAGTTTTCTGCAAAACCACACGATATGCATGCAAATGGTGCTTTTGGCAGAACGCGCGTGTGGATTTCTACCAAACGACGTGAAAAGCATGCCAATGCTGCTCTTTTTAGAACCCGCACATGGATTTGTGCCAAAAGGCGTTTTAAGCATGATTATGACACTTTTGGTAGACGAGTATGCAGTTTTCTGCAAAACCACACGATATGCATGCAAATGGTGCTTTTGGCAGAACGCGCGTGTGGATTTCTACCAAACGACGTGAAAAGCATGCGAATGCTGCTCTTTTTAGCACCCGCACATGGATTTGTGCCAAAACGCGTTTTAAGCATGAATACGCAACTTTTGGTAGACGAGGATGCAGTTTTCTGCAAAACCACACGATATGCATGCAAATGACGCTTTTGGCAGAACGCGCGTTTGGATTTCTACCAAACGACGTGAGAAGCATGCCAATGCTGCTCTTTTTAGAACCCGCACATGGATTTGTGCCAAAACGCGTTTTAAGCATGAATATGCAACTTTTGGTAGACGAGGATGCAGTTTTCTGCAAAACCACACGATATGCATGCAAATGACGCTTTTGGCAGAACGCGCCTGTGGATTTCTACCAAACGACGTGAAAAGCATGCCAATGCTGCTCTTTTTAGAACCCGCACATGGATTTGTGCCAAAACGCGTTTTAAGCATGAATATGACACTTTTGGTAGACGAGGATGGAGTTTTCTGCAAAACCACACGATATGCATGCAAATGGTGCTTTTGGCAGAACGCGCGTGTGGATTTCTACCAAACGACGTGAAAAGCATGCCAATGCTGCTCTTTTTAGCACCCGCACATGGATTTGTGCCAAAACGCGTTTTAAGCATGAATACGCAACTTTTGGTAGACGAGGATGCAGTTTTCTGCAAAACCAGACGATATGCATGCAAATGGTGCTTTTGGCAGAACGCGCGTGTGGATTTCTACCAAACGACGTGAAAAGCATGCCAATGCTGCTCTTTTTAGAACCCGCACATGGATTTGTGCCAAAACCCGTTTTAAGCATGAATATGACACTTTTGGTAGACGAGGATGCAGTTTTCTGCAAAACCACACGATATGCATGCACATGGTGCTTTTGGCAGAACGCGCGTGTGGATTTCTACCAAACGACGTGAAAAGCATGCCAATGCTGCTCTTTTTAGAACCCGCACATGGATTTGTGCCAAAACGCGTTTTAAGCATGAATATCACACTTTTGGTAGACGAGGATGCAGTTTTCTGCAAAACCACACGATATGCATGCAAATGGTGCTTTTGGCAGAACGCGCGTGTGGATTTCTACCAAACGACGTGAAAAGCATGACAATGCTGCTCTTTTTAGCACCCGCACATGGATTTGTGCCAAAACGCGTTTTAAGCATGAATACGCAACTTTTGGTAGACGAGGATGCAGTTTTCTGCAAAACCACACGATATGCATGCAAATGACGCTTTCGGCAGAACGCGGGTGTGGATTTCTACCAAACGACGTGAAAAGCATGCCAATGCTGCTCTTTTTACAACCCGCACATGGATTTGTGCCAAAACGCGTTTTAAGCATGAATATGACACTTTTGGTAGACGAGGATGCAGTTTTCTGCAAAACCACACGATATGCATGCAAATGGTGCTTTTGGCAGAACGCGCGTGTGGATTTCTACCAACGACGTGAAAAGCATGCCAATGCTGCTCTTTTTAGAACCCGCACATGGATTTGTGCCAAAACGCGTTTTAAGCATGAATATGACACTTTTGGTAGACGAGGATGCAGTTTTCTGCAAAACCACACGATATGCATGCAAATGACGCTTTTGGCTGAACGCGCGTGTGGATTTCTACCAAACGACGTGAAAAGCATGCCAATGCTGCTCTTTTTAGAACCCGCACATGGATTTGTGCCAAAACGCGTTTTAAGCATGAACATGACACTTTTGGTAGACGAGAATGCAGTTTTCTGCAGAACCACACGATATTCATGCAAATGGTGCTTTTGGCAGAACGCGCGTGTGGATTTCTACCAAACGGCGTGAAAAGCATGCCAATGCTGCTCTTTTTAGAACCCGCACATGGATTTGTGCCAAAACGCGTTTTAAGCATGAATATGACACTTTTGGTAGACGAGGATGCAGTTTTCTGCAAAACCACACGATATGCATGCAAATGGTGCTTTTGGCAGAACGCGCGTGTGGATTTCTACCAAACGACGTGAAAAGCATGACAATGCTGCTCTTTTTAGCACCCGCACATGGATTTGTGCCAAAACGCGTTTTAAGCATGAATACGCAACTTTTGGTAGACGAGGATGCAGTTTTCTGCAAAACCACACGATATGCATGCAAATGACGCTTTTGGCAGAACGCGCGTGTGGATTTCTACCAAACGACGTGTAAAGCATGCCAATGCTGCTCTTTTAGCACCCGCACATGGATTTGTGCCAAAACGCGTTTTAAGCATGAATATGCAACTTTTGGTAGACGAGGATGCAGTTTTCTGCAAAACCACACGATATGCATGCAAATGGTGCTTTTGGCAGAACGCGCGTGTGGATTTCTACCAAACGACGTGAAAAGCATGCCAATGCTGCTCTTTTTAGAACCCACACATCGATTTGTGCCAAAACGCGTTTTAGGCA
Source organism: Dermacentor albipictus (assembly GCF_038994185.2). Lineage (NCBI taxonomy): Eukaryota > Metazoa > Arthropoda > Arachnida > Ixodida > Ixodidae > Dermacentor > Dermacentor albipictus. The sequence goes on along the minus strand of NW_027225840.1, from coordinate 31,696 downwards.
TGAATATGACACTTTTGGTAGACGAGTATGCAGTTTTCTGCAAAACACACGATATGCATGCAAATGACGCTTTTGCAGAACGCGCGTGTGGATTTCTACCAAACGACGTGAAAAGCATGCCAATTATGCTCTTTTTAGCACCCGCACATGGATTTGTGCCAAAACGCGTTTTAAGCATGAATATGCAACTTTTGGTAGACGAGGATGCAGTTTTCTGCAAAACCACACGATATGCATGCAAATGGTGCTTTTGGCAGAACGCGCGTGTGATTTCTACCAAACGACGTGAAAAGCATGCCAATGCTGCTCTTTTTAGAACCCGCACATGGATTTGTGCCAAAACGCGTTTTAAGCATGAATATGACACTTTTGGTAGACGAGGATGCAGTTTTCTGCAAAACCACACGATATGCATGCAAATGACGCTTTTGGCAGAACGCGCGTGTGGATTTCTACCAAACGACGTGAAAAGCATGCCAATGCTGCTCTTTTTAGCACCCGCACATGGATTTGTGCCAAAACGCGTTTTAAGCATGAATATGCAACTTTTGGTAGACGAGGATGCAGTTTTCTGCAAAACCACACGATATGCATGCAAATGACGCTTTTGGCAGAATGCGCGTGTGGATTTCTACCAAACGACGTGAAAAGCATGCCAATGCTGCTCCTTTTAGAACCCGCACATGGATTTGTGCCAAAACCCGTTTTAAGCATGAATATGACACTTTTGGTAGACGAGGATGCAGTTTTCTGCAAACCACACGATATGCATACAAATGGTGCTTTTGGTAGAATGCACGTGTGGATTTCTACCAAACGACGTGAAAAGCATGCCAATGCTGCTCTTTTTAGAACCCGCACATGGATTTGTGCCAAAACGCGTTTTAAGCATGAATATGACACTTTTGGTAGACGAGGATGCAGTTTTCTGCAAAACCACACGATATGCATGCAAATGGTGCTTTTGTCAGAACGCGCGTGTGGATTTCTACCAAACGACGTGAAAAGCATGCCAATGCTGTTCTTTTTAGAACCCGCACATGGATTTGTGCCAAAACGCGTTTTAAGCATGAATATGACACTTTTGGTAGACGAGAATGCAGTTTTCTGCAGAACCACACGATATTCATGCAAATGGTGCTTTTGGCAGAACGCGCGTGTGGATTTCTACTAAACGACGTGAAAAGCATGCCAATGCTGCTCTTTTTAGAACCCGCACATGTATTTGTGCCAAAACGCGTTTTAAGCATGAATATGACACTTTTGGTAGACGAGTATGCAGTTTTCTGCAAAACTACACGATATGCATGCAAATGGTGCTTTTGGCAGAACGCGCGTGTGGATTTCTACCAAACGACGTGAAAAGCATGCCAATGCTGCTCTTTTTAGCACCCGCACATGGATTTGTGCCAAAACGCGTTTTAAGCATGAATACGCAACTTTTGGTAGACGAGGATGCAGTTTTCTGCAAAACCACACGATATGCATGCAAATGACGCTTTTGGCAGAACGCGCGTCTGGATTTCTACCAAACGACGTGAAAAGCATGCCAATGCTGCTCATTTTAGCACCCGCACATGGATTTGTGCCAAAACGCGTTTTAAGCATGAATATGCAACTTTTGGTAGACGAGGATGCAGTTTTCTGCAAAACCACACGATATGCATGCAAATGGTGCTTTTGGCAGAACGCGCGTGTGGATTGCTACCAAACGACGTGAAAAGCATGCCAATGCTGCTCTTTTTAGAACCCGCACATCGATTTGTGCCAAAACGCGTTTTAAGCATGAATATGACACTTTTGGTAGACGAGTATGCAGTTTTCTGCACAACCACACGATATGCATGCAAATGGTGCTTTTGGCAGAACGCGCGTGTGGATTTCTACCAAACGACGTGAAAAGCATGCCAATGCTGCTCATTTAAGAACCCGCACATGGATTTGTGCCAAAACGCGTTTTAAGCATGAATATGACATTTTGGTAGACGAGGATGCAGTTTTCTGCAAAACCACACGATATGCATGCAAATGACGCTTTTGGCAGAACGCGCGTCTAGATTTCTACCAAACGACGTGAAAAGCATGCCAATGCTGCTCTTTTTAGCACCCGCACATGGATTTGTGCCAAAACGCGTTTTAAGCATGAATATGACACTTTTGGTAGACGAGGATGCAGTTTTCTGCAAAACCACACGATATGCATGCAAATGGTGCTTTTGGCAGAACGCGCGTGTGGATTTCTACCAAACGACGTGAAAAGCATGCCAATGCTGCTCTCTTTAGAACCCGCACATGGATTTGTGCCAAAACCCTGTTTTAAGCATGAATATGACACTTTTGGTAGACGAGGATGCAGTTTTCTGCAAAACCACACGATATGCATGCAAATGGTGCTTTTGGCAGAATGCGCGTGTGGAGTTCTACCAAACGACGTGAAAAGCATGCCAATGCTGCTCTTTTTAGAACCCGCACATGGATTTGTGCCAAAACGCGTTTCCAGCATGAATATGACACTTTTGGTAGACGAGGATGCAGTTTTCTGCAAAACCACACGATATGCATGCAAATGACGCTTTTGGCAGAACGCGCGTGTGGATTTCTACCAAACGACGTGAAAAGCATGCCAATGCTGCTCTTTTTAGCACCCGCACATGGATTTGTGCCAAAACGCGTCTTAAGCATGAATATGACACTTTTGGTAGACGAGGATACAGTTTTCTGCAAAACCACACGATATGCATGCAAATGACGCTTTTGGCAGAACGCGCGTGTGGATTTCAACGAAACAACGTGAAAAGCATGCCAATGCTGCTCTTTTAAGAACCCGCACGTGGATTTGTGCCAAAACGCGTTTTAAGCATGAATATGCAACTTTTGGTAGACGAGGATGCAGTTTTCTGCAAAACCACACGATATGCATGCAAATGACGCTTTTGGCAGAACGCGCGTGTGGATTTCTACCAAACGACGTGAAAAGCATGCCAATGCTGCTCCTTTTAGAACCCGCACATGGATTTGTGCCAAAACCCGTTTTAAGCATGAATATGACACTTTTGGTAGACGAGGATGCAGTTTTCTGCAAAACCACACGATAAGCATGCAAATGGTGCTTTTGGCAGAACGCGCGTGTGGATTTCTACCAAACGACGTGAAAAGCATGTCAATGCTGCTCTTTTTAGAACCCGCACACGGATTTGTGCCAAAACGCGTTTTAAGCATGAATATGACACTTTTGGTAGACGAGGATGCACTTTTCTGCAAAACCACACGATATGCATGCAAATGACGCTTTTGGCAGAACGCGCGTGTGGATTTCTACCAAACGAAGTGAAAAGCATGCCAATGCTGCTCCTTTTAGAACCCGCACATGGATTTGTGCCAAAACCCGTTTTAAGCATGAATACGACACTTTTGGTAGACGAGGATGCAGTTTTCTGCAAAACCACACGATATGCATGCAAATGGTGCTTTTGGCAGAATGCGCGTGTGGATTTTTACCAAACGACGTGAAAAGCATGTCAATGCTGCTCTTTTTAGAACCCGCACATGGATTTGTGCCAAAACGCGTTTTAAGCATGAATATGCAACTTTTGGTAGACGAGGATGCAGTTTTCTGCAAAACCACACGATATGCATGCAAATGGTGCTTTTGGCAGAACGCGCGTGTGGATTTCTACCAAACGACGTGAAAAGCATGCCAATGCTGCTCTTTTTAGAACCCGCACATGGATTTGTGCCAAAACCCGTTTTAAGCATGAATATGACACTTTTGGTAGACGAGGATGCAGTTTTCTGCAAAACCACACGATATGCATGCAAATGGTGCTTTTGGCAGAACGCGCGTGTGGATTTCTACCAAACGACGTGAAAAGCATGCCAATGCTGCTCTTTTTAGAACCCGCACATGGATTTGTGCCAAAACCCGTTTTAAGCATGAATATGACACTTTTGGTAGACGAGGATGCAGTTTTCTGAAAACCACACGATATGCATGCAAATGGTGCTTTTGGCAGAACGCGCGTGTGGATTTCTACCAAACGACGTGAAAAGCATGCCAATGCTGCTCTTTTTAGAACCCGCACACGGATTTGTGCCAAAACGCGTTTTAAGCATGAATATGACACTTTTGGTAGACGAGGATGCAGTTTTCTGCAAAACCACACGATATGCATGCAAATGACGCTTTTGGCAGAACGCGCGTGTGGATTTCTACCAAACGACGTGAAAAGCATGACAATGCTGCTCTTTATTGAACCCGCACATGGATTTGTGCCAAAACGCGTTTTAAGCATGAATATGACACTTTTGGTAGACGAGGATGCAGTTTTCTGCAAAACCACACGATATGCATGCAAATGACGCTTTTGGCAGAACGCGCGTGTGGATTTTTACCAAACGACGTGAAAAGCATGCCAATGCTGCTCTTTTTAGAACCCGCACATGGATTTGTGCCAAAACGCGTTTTAAGCATGAATATGACACTTTTGGCAGACGAGGATGCAGTTTTCTGCAAAACCACACGATATGCATGCAAATGGTGCTTTTGGCAGAACGCGCGTGTGGATTTCTACCAAACGACGTGAAAAGCATGTCAATGCTGCTCTTTTTAGAACCCGCACATGGATTTGTGCCAAAACGCGTTTTAAGCATGAATATGACACTTTTGGTAGACGAGGATGCAGTTTTCTGCAAAACCACACGATATGCATGCAAATGGTGCTTTTGGCAGAACGCGCGTGTGGATTTCTACCAAACGACGTGAAAAGCATGCCAATGCTGCTCTTTTAGAACCCGCACATGGATTTGTGCCAAAACGCGTTTTAAGCATGAATATGACACTTTTGGTAGACGAGAATGCAGTTTTCTGCAAAACCACACGATATCCATGCAAATGGTGCTTTTGGCAGAACGCGCGTGTGGATTTCTACCAAACGACGTGAAAAGCATGCCAATGCTGCTCTTTTTAGAACCCGCACATGGATTTGTGCCAAAACGCGTTTTAAGCATGAATATGACACTTTTGGTAGACGAGGATGCAGTTTTCTGCAAAACCACACGATATGCATGCAAATGGTGCTTTTGGCAGAACGCGCGTGTGGATTTCTACCAAACGACGTGAAAAGCATGCCAATGCTGCTCTTTTTAGAACCCGCACATGGATTTGTGCCAAAACGCGTTTTAAGCATGAATATGACACTTTTGGTAGACGAGGATGCAGTTTTCTGCAAAACCACACGATATGCATGCAAATGGTGCTTTTGGCAGAACGCGCGTGTGGATTGCTACCAAACGACGTGAAAAGCATGCCAATGCTGCTCTTTTAGAACCCGCACATCGATTTGTGCCAAAACGCGTTTTAAGCATGAATATGACACTTTTGGTAGACGAGTATGCAGTTTTCTGCACAACCACACGATATGCATGCAAATGGTGCTTTTGGCAGAACGCCCGTGTGGATTTCTACCAAACGACGTGAAAAGCATGCCAATGCTGCTGTTTTTAGCACCCGCACATGGATTTGTGCCAAAACGCGTTTTAAGCATGAATATGCAACTTTTGGTAGACGAGGATGCAGTTTTCTGCAAAACCACACGATATGCATGCAAATGACGCTTTTGGCAGAACGCGCGTGTGGATTTCTACCAAACGACGTGAAAAGCATGCCAATGCTGCTCCTTTTAGACCCCGCACATGGATTTGTGCCAAAACCCGTTTTAAGCATGAATATGACACTTTTGGTAGACGAGGATGCAGTTTTCTGCAAAACCACACGATATGCATGCAAATGACGCTTTTGGCTGAACGCGCGTGTGGATTTCTACCAAACGACGTGAAAAGCATGCCAATGCTGCTCTTTTTAGAACCCGCACATGGATTTGTGCCAAAACGCGTTTTAAGCATGAATATGACACTTTTGGGAGACGAGGATGCAGTTTTCTGCAAAACCACACGATATGCATGCAAATGACGCTTTTGGCAGAACGCGCGTGTGGATTTCTACCAAACGACGTGAAAAGCATGCCAATGCTGCTCTTTTTAGCACCCGCACATGGATTTGTGCCAAAACGCGTTTTAAGCATGAATATGCAACTTTGGTAGACGAGGATGCAGTTTTCTGCAAAACCACACGATATGCATGCAAATGACGCTTTTGGCAGAACGCGCGTGTGGATTTCTACCAAACGACGTGAAAAGCATGCCAATGCTGCTCCTTTTAGAACCCGCACATGGATGTGTACAAAACCCGTTTAAGCATGAATATGATACTTTTGGTAGACGAGGATGCAGTTTTCTGCAAAACCACACGATATGCATGCAAATGGTGCTTTTGGCAGAATGCGCGTGTGGATTTCTACCAAACGACGTGAAAAGCATGCCAATGCTGCTCTTTTTAGAACCCGCACATGGATTTGTGCCAAAACGCGTTTTAAGCATGAATATGACACTTTTGGTAGACGAGAATGCAGTTTTCTGCAGAACCACACGATATTCATGCAAATGGTGCTTTTGGCAGAACGCGCGTGTGGATTTCTACCAACCGACGTGAAAAGCATGCCAATGCTGCTCTTTTTAGCACCCGCACATGGATTTGTGCCAAAACGCGTTTTAAGCATGAATACGCAACTTTTGGTAGACGAGGATGCAGTTTTCTGCAAAACCACACGATATGCATGCAAATGACGCTTTTGGCAGAACGCGCGTGTGGATTTCTACCAAACGACGTGAAAAGCATGACAATGCTGCTCTTTATTGAACCCGCACATGGATTTGTGCCAAAACGCGTTTAAGCATGAATATGACACTTTGGTAGACGAGGATGCAGTTTTCTGCAAAACCACACGATATGCATGCAAATGACGCTTTTGGCAGAACGCGCGTGTTGATTTTTATCAAACGACGTGAAAAGCATGCCAATGCTGCTCTTTTTAGAACCCGCACCTGGATTTGTGCCAAAACGCGTTTTAAGCATGAATATGACACTTTTGGTAGACGAGGATGCAGTTTTCTGCAAAACCACACGATATGCATGCAAATGGTGCTTTTGGCAGAACGCGCGTGTGGATTTCTACCAAACGACGTGAAAAGCATGTCAATGCTGCTCTTTTTAGAACCCGCACATGATTTGTGCCAAAACGCGTTTTAAGCATGAATTAGACACTTTTGGTAGACGAGGATGCAGTTTTCTGCAAAACCACACGATATGCATGCAAATGGTGCTTTTGGCAGAACGCGCGTGTGGATTTCTACCAAACGACGTGAAAAGCATGCCAATGCTGCTCTTTTTAGAACCCGCACATGGATTTGTGCCAAAACGCGTTTTAAGCATGAATATGACACTTTTGGTAGACGAGAATGCAGTTTTCTGCAAAACCACACGATATGCATGCAAATGTGCTTTTGGCAGAACGCGCGTGTGGATTTCTACCAAACGACGTGAAAAGCATGCAATGCTGCTCTTTTTAGAACCCGCACGTGGATTTGTGCCAAAACGCGTTTTAAGCATGAATATGACACTTTTGGTAGACGAGGATGCAGTTTTCTGCAAAACCACACGATATGCATGCAAATGGTGCTTTTGCAGAACGCGCGTGTGGATTTCTACCAAACGACGTGAAAAGCATGCCAATGCTGCTCTTTTTGGAACCCGCACATGTATTTGTGCCAAAACGCGTTTTAAGCATGAATATGACACTTTTGGTAGACGAGGATGCAGTTTTCTGCAAAACCACACGATATGCATGCAAATGGTGCTTTTGGCAGAACGCGCGTGTGGATTGCTACCAAACAACGTGAAAAGCATGCCAATGCTGCTCTTTTTAGAACCCGCACATCGATTTGTGCCAAAACGCGTTTTAAGCATGAATATGACACTTTTGGTAGACGAGTATGCAGTTTTCTGCACAACCACACGATATGCATGCAAATGGTGCTTTTGGCAGAACGCCCGTGTGGATTTCTACCAAACGACGTGAAAAGCATGCCAATGCTGCTCTTTTTAGCACCCGCACATGGATTTGTGCCAAAACGCGTTTTAAGCATGAATATGCAACTTTTGGTAGACGAGGATGCAGTTTTCTGCAAAACCACACGACATGCATGCAAATGACGCTTTTGGCAGAACGCGCGTGTGGATTTCTACCAAACGACGTGAAAAGCATGCCAATGCTGCTCTTTTTAGAACCCGCACATGGATTTGTGCCAAAACCCGTTTAAAGCATGAATATGACACTTTTGGTAGACGAGGATGCAGTTTTCTGCAAAACCACACGATATGCATGCAAATGACGCTTTTGGCTGAACGCGCGTGTGGATTTCTACCAAACGACGTGAAAAGCATGCCAATGCTGCTCTTTTTAGAACCGCACATGGAGTTGTGCCAAAACGCGTTTTAAGCATGAATATGACACTTTTGGGAGACGAGGATGCAGTTTTCTGCAAAACCACACGATATGCATGCAAATGACGCTTTTGGCAGAACGCGCGTGTGGATTTCTACCAAACGACGTGAAAAGCATGCCAATGCTGCTCTTTTTAGCACCGCACATGGATTTGTGCCAAAACGCGTTTTAAGCATGAATATGCAACTTTTGTAGACGAGGATGCAGTTTTCTGCAAAACCACACGATATGCATGCAAATCACGCTTTTGGCAGAACGCGCGTGTGGATTTCTACCAAACGACGTGAAAAGCATGCCAATGCTGCTCCTTTTAGAACCCGCACATGGATGTGTACAAAACCCGTTTTAAGCATGAATATGACACTTTTGGTAGACGAGGATGCAGTTTTCTGCAAAACCACACGATATGCATGCAAATGGTGCTTTTGGCAGAATGCGCGTGTGGATTTCTACCAAACGACGTGAAAAGCATGCCAATGCTGCTCTTTTTAGAACCCGCACATGGATTTGTGCCAAAACGCGTTTTAAGCATGAATATGACACTTTTGGTAGACGAGGATGCAGTTTTCTGCAAAACCACACGATATGCATGCAAATGGTGCTTTTGGCAGAACGCGCGTGTGGATTTCTACCAAACGACGTGAAAAGCATGCCAATGCTGTTCTTTTTAGAACCCGCACATGGATTTGTGACAAAACGCGTTTTAAGCATGAATATGACACTTTTGGTAGACGAGTATGCAGTTTTCTGCACAACCACACGATATGCATGCAAATGGTGCTTTTGGCAGAACGCCCGTGCGGATTTCTACCAAACGACGTGAAAAGCATGCCAATGCTGCTCTTTTTAGCACCCGCACATGGATTTGTGCCAAAACGCGTTTTAAGCATGAATATGCAACTTTTGGTAGACGAGGATGCAGTTTTCTGCAAAACCACACGATATGCATGCAAATGACGTTTTTGGCAGAACGCGCGTGTGGATTTCTACCAAACGACGTGAAAAGCATGCCAATGCTGCTCTTTTTAGAACCCGCACATGGATTTGTGCCAAAACCCGTTTTAAGCATGAATATGACACTTTTGGTAGACGAGGATGCAGTTTTCTGCAAAACCACACGATATGCATGCAAATGACGCTTTTGCTGAACGCGCGTGTGGATTTCTACCAAACGACGTGAAAAGCATGCCAATGCTGCTCTTTTTAGAACCCGCACATGGATTTGTGCCAAAACGCGTTTTAAGCATGAATATGACACTTTTGGGAGACGAGGATGCAGTTTTCTGCAAAACCACACGATATGCATGCAAATGACGCTTTTGGCAGAACGCGCGTGTGGATTTCTACCAAACGACGTGAAAAGCATGCCAATGCTGCTCTTTTTAGCACCCGCACATGGATTTGTGCCAAAACGCGTTTTAAGCATGAATATGCAACTTTTGGTAGACGAGGATGCAGTTTTCTGCAAAACCACACGATATGCATGCAAATCACGCTTTTGGCAGAACGCGCGTGTGGATTTCTACCAAACGACGTGAAAAGCATGCCAATGCTGCTCCTTTTAGAACCCGCACATGGATGTGTACAAAACCCGTTTTAAGCATGAATATGACACTTTTGGTAGACGAGGATGCAGTTTTCTGCAAAACCACACGATATGCATGCAAATGGTGCTTTTGGCAGAATGCGCGTGTGGATTTCTACCAAAACGACGTGAAAAGCATGCCAATGCTGCTCTTTTTAGAACCCGCACATGGATTTGTGCCAAAACGCGTTTTAAGCATGAATATGACACTTTTGGTAGACGAGGATGCAGTTTTCTGCAAAACCACACGATATGCATGCAAATGGTGCTTTTGGCAGAACGCGCGTGTGGATTTCTACCAAACGACGTGAAAAGCATGCCAATGCTGCTCTTTTTAGAACCCGCACATGATTTGTGACAAAACGCGTTTTAAGCATGAATATGACACTTGGTAGACGAGAATGCAGTTTTCTGCAGAACCACACGATATTCATGCAAATGGTGCTTTTGGCAGAACGCGCGTGTGGATTTCTACCAAACGACGTGAAAAGCATGCCAATGCTGTTCTTTTTAGAACCCGCACATGGATTTGTGCCAAAACGCGTTTTAAGCATGAATATGACACTTTTGGTAGACGAGAATGCAGTTTTCTGCAGAACCACACGATATTCATGCAAATGGTGCTTTTGGCAGAACGCGCGTGTGGATTTCTACCAAACGACGTGAAAAGCATGCCAATGCTGCTCTTTTTAGAACTCGCACATGGATTTGTGCCAAAACCCGTTTTAAGCATGAATATGACACTTTTGGTAGACGAGGATGCAGTTTTCTGCAAAACCACACGATATGCATGCAAATGGTGCTTTTGGCAGAATGCGCGTGTGGATTTCTACCAAACGACGTGAAAAGCATGCCAATGCTGCTCTTTTTAGAACCCGCACATGGATTTGTGCCAAAACGCGTTTTAAGCATGAATATGACACTTTGGTAGACGAGGAAGCAGTTTTCTGCAAAACCACACGATATGCATGCAAATGACGCTTTTGGCAGAACGCGCGTGTGGATTTCTACCAAACGACGTGAAAAGCATGCCAATGCTGCTCTTTTAGCACCCGCACATGGATTTGTGCCAAAACGCGTTTTAAGCATGAATACGCAACTTTTGGTAGACGAGGATGCAGTTTTCTGCAAAACCACACGATATGCATGCAAATGACGCTTTTGGCAGAACGCGCGTGTGGATTTCTACCAAACGACGTGAAAAGCATGCCAATGCTGCTCCTTTTAGAACCCGCACATGGATTTGTGCCAAAACCCGTTTTAAGCATGAATATGACACTTTTGGTAGACGAGGATGCAGTTTTCTGCAAAACCACACGATATGCATGCAAATGGTGCTTTTGGCAGAATGCGCGTGTGGATTTCTACCAAACGACGTGAAAAGCATGCCAATGCTGCTCTTTTAGAACCCCGCACATGGATTTGTGCCAAAACGCATTTTAAGCATGAATATGACACTTTTGGTAGACGAGGAAGCAGTTTTCTGCAAAACCACACGATATGCATGCAAATGACGCTTTTGGCAGAACGCGCGTGTGGATTTCTACCAAACGACGTGAAAAGCATGCCAATGCTGCTCTTTTAGCACCCGCACATGGATTTGTGCCAAACGCGTTTTAAGCATGAATATGCAACTTTTGGTAGACGAGGATGCAGTTTTCTGCAAACCACACGATATGCATGCAAATGGTGCTTTTGGCAGAACGCGCGTGTGGATTTCTACCACACGACGTGAAAAGCATGCCAATGCTGCTCTTTTTGCCAATGCTGCTCTTTTTAGAACCCGCACATGCATTTGTGCCAAAACGCGTTTTAAGTATGAATATGACACTTTTGGTAGACGAGGATGCAGTTTTCTGCAAAACCACACGATATGCATGCAAATGGTGCTTTTGGCAGAACGCGCGTGTGGATTTCTACCAAACGACGTGAAAAGCATGCCAATGCTGCTCTTTTAGAACCCGCACATGGATTTCTGCCAAAACGCGTTTTAAGCATGAATACGCAACTTTTGGTAGACGAGGATGCAGTTTTCTGCAAAACCACACGATATGCATGCAAATGACGCTTTTGGCAGAACGCGCGTGTGGATTTCTACCAAACGACGCGAAAAGCATGCCAATGCTGCTCTTTTTAGAACCCGCTCATGGATTTGTGCCAAAACGCGTTTTAAGCATGAATATGACACTTTTGGTAGAGGAGTATGCAGTTTTCTGCAAAACTACACGATATGCATGCAAATGGTGCTTTTGGCAGAACGCGCGTGTGGATTTCTACCAAACGACGTGAAAAGCATGACAATGCTGCTCTTTTAGCACCCGCACATGGATTAGTGCCAAACGCGTTTTAAGCATGAATACGCACTTTTGGTAGACGAGGATGCAGTTTTCTGCAAAACCACACGATATGCATGCAAATGACGCTTTTGGCAGAACGCGCGTGTGGATTTCTACCAAACGACGTAAAAAGCATGCCAATGCTGCTCTTTTTAGCACCCGCACATGGATTTGTGCCAAAACGCGTTTTAAGCATGAATATGCAACTTTTGGTAGACGAGGATGCAGTTTTCTGCAAAACCACACGATATGCATGCAAATGGTGCTTTTGGCAGAACGCGCGTGTGGATTTCTACCAAACGACGTGAAAAGCATGCCAATGCTGCTCTTTTTAGAACCCGCACATCGATTTGTGTCAAAACGCGTTTTAAGCATGAATATGACACTTTTGGTAGACAAGTATGCAGTTTTCTGCAAAACACACGATATGCATGCAAATGACGCTTTTGGCAGAACGCGCGTGTGGATTTTTACCAAACGACGTGAAAAGCATGCCAATGCTGCTCTTTTTAGCACCCGCACATGGATTTGTGCCAAAACGCGTTTTAAGCATGAATATGCAACTTTTGGTAGACGAGGATGCAGTTTTCTGCAAAACCACACGATATGCATGCAAATGGTGCTTTTGGCAGAACGCGCGTGTGGATTTCTACCAAACGACGTGAAAAGCATGCCAATGCTGCTCTTTTTAGAACCCGCACATGGATTTGTGCCAAAACGCGTTTTAAGCATGAATATGACACTTTGGTAGACGAGGATGCAGTTTTCTGCAAAACCACACGATATGCATGCAAATGACGCTTTTGGCAGAACGCGCGTGTGGATTTCTACCAAACGACGTGAAAAGCATGCAATGCTGCTCTTTTTAGCACCCGCACATGGATTTGTGCCAAAAACGCGTTTTAAGCATGAATATGCAACTTTTGGTAGACGAGGATGCAGTTTTCTGCAAAACCACACGATATGCATGCAAATGACGCTTTTGGCAGAATGCGCGTGTGGATTTCTACCAAACGACGTGAAAAGCATGCCAATGCTGCTCCTTTTAGAACCCGCACATGGATTTGTGCCAAAACCCGTTTTAAGCATGAATATGACACTTTTGGTAGACGAGGATGCAGTTTTCTGCAAAACCACACGATATGCATGCAAATGGTGCTTTTGGTAGAATGCACGTGTGGATTTCTACCAAAGGACGTGAAAAGCATGCCATTGCTGCTCTTTTTAGAACCCGCACATGGATTTGTGCCAAAACGCGTTTTAAGCATGAATATGACACTTTTGGAAGAGAGGATGCAGTTTTCTGCAAAACCACACGATATGCATGCAAATGGTGCTTTTGGCAGAACGCGCGTGTGGATTTCTACCAAACGACGTGAAAAGCATGCCAATGCTGCTCTTTTTAGAACCCGCACATCGATTTGTGCCAAAACGCGTTTTAAGCATGAATATGACACTTTTGGTAGACGAGTATTGCAGTTTTCTGCAAAACCACACGATATGCATGCAAATGACGCTTTTGGCAGAACGCGCGTGTGGATTTCTACCAAACGACGTGAAAAGCATGCCAATGCTGCTCTTTTTAGAACCCGCACATGAATTTGTGCCAAAACGCGTTTTAAGCATGCATACGACACTTTTGGTAGACGAGATTGCAGTTTTCTGCAAAACCACACGATTTGCATGCAAATGACGCTTTTGGCAGAACGCGCGTGTGGATTTCCACCAAACGACGTGAAAGCATGCCAATGCTGCTCTTTTTAGAACCCGCACATGGATTTGTGCCAAAACGCGTTTTAAGCATGAATACGACACTTTTGGTAGACGAGGATGCAGTTTTCTGCAAAACCACACGATATGCATGCAATGACGCTTTTGGCAGAACGCACGTGTGGATTTCTACCAAACGACATGAAAGCATGCCAATGCTGCTCTTTTTAGAACCCGCACATGAATTTGTGCCAAAACGCGTTTTAAGCATGAATACGACACTTTTGATAGACGAGATTGCAGTTTTCTGCAAAACCACACGATATGCATGCAAATGACGCTTTTGGCAGAACGCGCGTGTATATTTCTACCAAACGACGTGAAAAGCATGCCAATGCTGCTCTTTTAGAACCCGCACATGGATTTGTGCCAAAACGCGTTTTAAGCATGAATACGACACTTTTGGTAGACGAGATTGCAGTTTTCTGCAAAACCACACGATATGCATGCAAATGACGCTTTTGGCAGAACGCGCGTGTGGATTTCTACCAAACGACGTGAAAAAGCATGCCAATGCTGCTCTTTTTAGAACCCGCACATGGATTTGTGCCAAAACGCGTTTTCAGCATGAATACGACACTTTTGGTAGACGAGGATGCAGTTTTCTGCAAAACCACACGATATGCATGCAAATGACGCTTTTGGCAGAACGCGCGTGTGGATTTCTACCAAACGACGTGAAACGCATGCCAATGCTGCTCTTTTTAGAACCCGCACATGAATTTGTGCCAAAACGCGTTTTAAGCATGAATACGACACTTTTGGTAGACGAGATTGCAGTTTTCTGCAAAACCACACGATTTGCATGCAAATGACGTCTTTTGGCAGAACGCGCCTGTGGATTTCTACCAAACGACGTGAAAAGCATGCCAATGCTGCTCTTTTTAGAACCCGCACATGGATTTGTGCAAAACGCGTTTTAAGCATGAATACGACACTTTTGGTAGACGAGATTGCAGTTTTCTGCAAAACCACACGATATGCATGCAAATGACGCTTTTGGCAGAACGCGCGTGTGGATTTCTACCAAACGACGTGAAAAGCATACCAATGCTGCTCTTTTTAGAACCCGTACATGAATTTGTGCCAAATCGCGTTTTAAGCATGAATACGACACTTTTGGTAGACGAGAATGCAGTTTTCTGCAAAACCACACGATTTGCATGCAAATGACGCTTTTGGCAGAACGCGCGTGTGGATTTCTACCAAACGACGTGAAAAGCATGCCAATGCTGCTCTTTTTAGCACCCGCACATGGATTTGTGCCAAAACGCGTTTTAAGCATGAATACGACACTTTTGGTAGACGAGATTACAGTTTTCTGCAAAACCACACGATATGCATGCAAATGACGCTTTTGGCAGAACGCGCGTGTGGATTTCTACCAAACGACGTGAAAAGCATGCCAATGCTGCTCTTTTTAGAACCCGCACATGGATTTGTCCAAAACGCGTTTTCAGCATGAATATGACACTTTTGGTAGACGAGATTGCAGTTTTCTGCAAAACCACACGATATGCATGCAAATGACGCTTTTGGCAGAACGCGCGTGTGGATTTCTACCAAACGACGTGAAAAGCATGCCAATGCTGCTCTTTTAGAACCCGCACATGGATTTGTGCCAAAACGCGTTTTAAGCATGAATACGACACTTTTGGTAGACGAGGATGCAGTTTTCTGCAAAACCACACGATTTGCATGCAAATGACGCTTTTGGCAGAACGCGCGTGTGGATTTCTACCAAACGACGTGAAAAGCATGCCAATGCTGCTCTTTTTAGAACCCGCACATGGATTTGTGCCAAAACGCGTTTTAAGCATGAATACGACACTTTTGGTAGACGAGATTGCAGTTTTCTGCAAAACCACACGATTTGCATGCAAATGACGCTTTTGGCAGAACGCGCCCGGTGTGGATTTTACCAAACGACGTGAAAAAGCGTGCCAATGCTGCTCTTTTTAGCACCCGCACTTGGATTTGTGCCAAAACGCGTTTTAAGCATGAATACGACACTTTTGGTAGACGAGGATGCAGTTTTCTGCAAAACCACACGATATGCATGCAAATGACGCTTTTGGCAGAACGCGCGTGTGGATTTCTACCGAACGACGTGAAAAGCATGCCAATGCTGCTCTTTTTAGAACCCGCACATGGATTTGTGCCAAAACGCGTTTTAAGCATGAATACGACACTTTTGGTAGACGAGATTGCTGTTTTCTGTAAAACCACACGATATGCATGCAAATGACGCTTTTGGCAGAACGCGCGTGTGGATTTCTACCAAACGACGTGAAAAGCATGCCAATGCTGCTCTTTTTAGAACCCGCACATGAATTTGTGCCAAAACGCGTTTTAAGCATGCATACGACACTTTTGGTAGACGAGATTGCAGTTTTCTGCAAAACCACACGATTTGCATGCAAATGACGCTTTTGGCAGAACGCGCGTGTGGATTTCCACCAAACGACGTGAAAAGCATGCCAATGCTGCTCTTTTTAGAACCCGCACATGGATTTGTGCCAAAACGCGTTTTAAGCATGAATACGACACTTTTGGTAGACGAGGATGCAGTTTTCTGCAAAACCACACGATATGCATGCAAATGACGCTTTTGGCAGAACGCACGTGTGGATTTCTACCAAACGACATGAAAAGCATGCCAATGCTGCTCTTTTTAGAACCCGCACATGAATTTGTGCCAAAACGCGTTTTAAGCATGAATACGACACTTTTGGTAGACGAGATTGCAGTTTTCTGCAAAACCACACGATTTGCATGCAAATGACGCTTTTGCAGAACGCGCGTGTGGATTTCTACCAAACGACGTGAAAAGCATGCCAATGCTGCTCTTTTTAGCACCCGCACATGGATTTGTGCCAAAACGCGTTTTAAGCATGAATACGACACTTTTGGTAGACGAGGATGCAGTTTTCTGCAAAACCACACGATATGCATGCAAATGACGCTTTTGGCAGAACGCGCGTGTGGATTTCTACCAAACGACGTGAAAAGCATGCCAATGCTGCTCTTTTTAGAACCCGCACATGGATTTGTGCCAAAACGCGTTTTAAGCATGAATACGACACTTTTGGTAGACGAGATTGCAGTTTTCTGCAAAACCACACGATATGCATGCAAATGACGCTTTTGGCAGAACGCGCGTGTGGATTTCTACCAAACGACGTGAAAAGCATGCCAATGCTGCTCTTTTTAGAACCCGCACATGGATTTGTGCCAAAACGCGTTTTCAGCATGAATACGACACTTTTGGTAGACGAGGATGCAGTTTTCTGCAAAACCACACGATATGCATGCAAATGACGCTTTTGGCAGAACGCGCGTGTGGATTTCTACCAAACGACGTGAAACGCATGCCAATGCTGCTCTTTTTAGAACCCGCACATGAATTTGTGCCAAAACGCGTTTTAAGCATGAATACGACACTTTTGGTAGACGAGATTGCAGTTTTCTGCAAAACCACACGATTTGCATGCAAATGACGCTTTTGGCAGAACGCGCGTGTGGATTTTCTACCAAACGACGTGAAAAGCATGCCAATGCTGCTCTTTTTAGAACCCGCACATGGATTTGTGCCAAAACGCGTTTTAAGCATGAATACGACACTTTTGGTAGACGAGATTGCAGTTTTCTGCAAAACCACACGATATGCATGCAAATGACGCTTTTGGCAGAACGCGCGTGTGGATTTCTACCAAACGACGTGAAAAGCATACCAATGCTGCTCTTTTTAGAACCCGCACATGAATTTGTGCCAAATCGCGTTTTAAGCATGAATACGACACTTTTGGTAGACGAGATTGCAGTTTTCTGCAAAACCACACGATTTGCATGCAAATGACGCTTTGGCAGAACGCGCGTGTGGATTTCTACCAAACGACGTGAAAAGCATGCCAATGCTGCTCTTTTTAGCACCCGCACATGGATTTGTGCCAAAACGCGTTTTAAGCATGAATACGACACTTTTGGTAGACGAGAATGCAGTTTTCTGCAAAACCACACGATTTGCATGCAAATGACGCTTTTGGCAGAACGCGCGTGTGGATTTCTACCAAACGACGTGAAAAGCATGCCAATGCTGCTCTTTTTAGCACCCGCACATGGATTTGTGCCAAAACGCGTTTTAAGCATGAATACGACACTTTTGGTAGACGAGATTACAGTTTTCTGCAAAACCACACGATATGCATGCAAATGACGCTTTTGGCAGAACGCGCGTGTGGATTTCTACCAAACGATGTGAAAAGCATGCCAATGCTGCTCTTTTTAGAACCCGCACATGGATTTGTCCCAAAACGCGTTTTAAGCATGAATATGACACTTTTGGTAGACGAGATTGCAGTTTTCTGCAAAACCACACGATATGCATGCAAATGACGCTTTTGGCAGAACGCGCGTGTGGATTTCTACCAAACGACGTGAAAAGCATGCCAATGCTGCTCTTTTTAGAACCCGCACATGGATTTGTGCCAAAACGCGTTTTAAGCATGAATACGACACTTTTGGTAGACGAGGATGCAGTTTTCTGCAAAACCACACGATTTGCATGCAAATGACGCTTTTGGCAGAACGCGCGTGTGGATTTCTACCAAACGACGTGAAAAGCATGCCAATGCTGCTCTTTTTAGAACCCGCACATGGATTTGTGCCAAAACGCGTTTTAAGCATGAATACGACACTTTTGGTAGACGAGGATGCAGTTTTCTGCAAAACCACACGATATGCATGCAAATGACGCTTTTGGCAGAACGCGCGTGTGGATTTCTACCAAACGACGTGAAAAGCATGCCAATGCTGCTCTTTTTAGAACCCGCACATGGATTTGTGCCAAAACGCGTTTTAAGCATGAATACGACACTTTTGGTAGACGAGATTGCAGTTTTCTGCAAAACCACACGATATGCATGCAAATGACGCTTTTGGCAGAACGCGCGTGTGGATTTCTACCAAACGACGTGAAAAGCATGCCAATGCTGCTCTTTTTAGAACCCGCACATGAATTTGTGCCAAAACGCGTTTTAAGCATGAATACGACACTTTTGGTAGACGAGATTGCAGTTTTCTGCAAAACCACACGATTTGCATGCAAATGACGCTTTTGGCAGAACGCGCGTGTGGATTTCTACCAACGACGTGAAAAGCATGCCAATGCTGCTCTTTTAGCACCCGCACATGGATTTGTGCCAAAACGCGTTTTAAGCATGAATACGACACTTTTGGTAGACGAGGATGCAGTTTTCTGCAAAACCACACGATATGCATGCAAATGACGCTTTTGGCAGAACGCACGTGTGGATTTCTACCAAACGACATGAAAAGCATGCCAATGCTGCTCTTTTTAGAACCCGCACATGAATTTGTGCCAAAACGCGTTTTAAGCATGAATACGACACTTTTGGTAGACGAGATTGCAGTTTTCTGCAAAACCACACGATTTGCATGCAAATGACGCTTTTGGCAGAACGCGCGTGTGGATTTCTACCAAACGACGTGAAAAGCATGCCAATGCTGCTCTTTTTAGCACCCGCACATGGATTTGTGCCAAAACGCGTTTTTAAGCATGAATACGACACTTTTGGTAGACGAGGATGCAGTTTTCTGCAAAACCACACGATATGCATGCAAATGACGCTTTTGGCAGAACGCGCGTGTGGATTTCTACCAAACGACGTGAAAAGCATGCCAATGCTGCTCTTTTTAGCACCCGCACATGATTTGTGCCAAAACGCGTTTTAAGCATGAATACGACACTTTTGGTAGACGAGGATGCAGTTTTCTGCAAAACCACACGATATGCATGCAAATGACGCTTTTGGCAGAACGCGCGTGTGGATTTCTACCAAACGACGCGAAAAGCATGCCAATGCTGCTCTTTTAGAACCCGCACATGGATTTGTGCCAAAACGCGTTTTAAGCATGAATACGACACTTTTGGTAGACGAGGATGCAGTTTTCTGCAAAACCACACGATATGCATGCAAATGACGCTTTTGGCAGAACGCGCGTGTGGATTTCTACCAAACGACGTGAAAAGCATGCCAATGCTGCTCTTTTTAGAACCCGCACATGGATTTGTGCCAAAACGCGTTTTAAGCATGAATATGACACTTTTGGTAGACGAGGATGCAGTTTTCTGCAAAACCACACGATATGCATGCAAATGACGCTTTTGGCAGAACGCGCGTGTGGATTTCTACCAAACGACGTGAAAAGCATGCCAATGCTGCTCTTTTTAGAACCCGCACATGGATTTGTGCCAAAACGCGTTTTAAGTATGAATACGACACTTTTGGTAGACGAGGATGCAGTTTTCTGCAAAACCACACGATTTGCATGCAAATGACGCTTTTGGCAGAACGCGCGTGTGGATTTCCACCAAACGACGTGAAAAGCATGCCAATGCTGCTCTTTTTAGAACCCGCACATGGATTTGTGCCAAAACGCGTTTTACGCATGAATACGACACTTTTGGTAGACGAGGATGCAGTTTTCTGCAAAACCACACGATATGCATGCAAATGACGCTTTTGGCAGAACGCGCGTGTGGATTTCTACCAAACGACGTGAAAAGCATGCCAATGCTGCTCTTTTTAGAACCCGCACATGGATTTGTGCCAAAAAGCGTTTTAAGCATGAATACGACACTTTTGGTAGACGAGATTGCAGTTTTCTGCAAAACCACACGATATGCATGCAAATGACGCTTTTGGCAGAACGCGCGTGTGGATTTCTACCAAACGACGTGAAAAGCATGCCAATGCTGCTCTTTTTAGAACCCGCACATGAATTTGTGCCAAAACGCGTTTTAAGCATGAATACGACACTTTTGGTAGACGAGATTGCAGTTTTCTGCAAAACCACACGATTTGCATGCAAATGACGCTTTTGGCAGAACGCGCGTGTGGATTTCTACCAAACGACGTGAAAAGCGTGCCAATGCTGCTCTTTTTAGCACCGCACTTGGATTTGTGCCAAAACGCGTTTTAAGCATGAATACGACACTTTTCGTAGACGAGATTGCAGTTTTCTGCAAAACCACACGATATGCATGCAATGACGCTTTTGGCAGAACGCGCGTGTGGATTTCTACCAAACGACGTGAAAAGCATGCCAATGCTGCTCTTTTTAGAACCCGCACATGGATTTGCGCCAAAAACGCGTTTTAAGCATGAATACGACACTTTTGGTAGACGAGATTGCTGTTTTCTGCAAAACCACACGATATGCATGCAAATGACGCTTTTGGCAGAACGCGCGTGTGGATTTCTACCAAACGACGTGAAAAGCATGCCAATGCTGCTCTTTTTAGAACCCGCACATGGATTTGTGCAAAACGCGTTTTAAGCATGAATACGACACTTTTGGTAGACGAGGTTGCAGTT
The DNA here is from genome assembly GCF_038994185.2 of Dermacentor albipictus. Taxonomy (NCBI): domain Eukaryota; kingdom Metazoa; phylum Arthropoda; class Arachnida; order Ixodida; family Ixodidae; genus Dermacentor; species Dermacentor albipictus. The sequence continues at coordinate 10,206 of NW_027225840.1, read as the reverse complement.
TTCTGCAAAACCACACGATATGCATGCAAATGACGCTTTTGGCAGAACGCGCGTGTGGATTTCTACCAAACGACGTGAAAAGCATGCCAATGCTGCTCTTTTTAGAACCCGCACATGGATTTGTGCCAAAACGCGTTTTTAAGCATGAATACGACACTTTTGGTAGACGAGATTGCTGTTTTCTGCAAAACCACACGATATGCATGCAAATGACGCTTTTGGCAGAACGCGCGTGTGGATTTCTACCAAACGACGTGAAAAGCATGCCAATGCTGCTCTTTTTAGAACCCGCACATGAATTTGTGCCAAAACGCGTTTTAAGCATGCATACGACACTTTTGGTAGACGAGATTGCAGTTTTCTGCAAAACCACACGATTTGCATGCAAATGACGCTTTTGGCAGAACGCGCGTGTGGATTTCTACCAAACGACGTGAAAAGCGTGCCAATGCTGCTCTTTTTAGCACCCGCACTTGGATTTGTGCCAAAACGCGTTTTAAGCATGAATACGACACTTTTGGTAGACGAGATTGCAGTTTTCTGCAAAACACACGTTATGCATGCAAATGACGCTTTTGGCAGAACGCGCGTGTGGATTTCTACCAAACGACGTGAAAAGCATGCCAATGCTGCTCTTTTTAGAACCCGCACATGGATTTGTGCCAAAACGCGTTTTAAGCATGAATACGACACTTTTGGTAGACGAGATTGCAGTTTTCTGCAAAACCACACGATTTGCATGCAAATGACGCTTTTGGCAGAACGCGCGTGTGGATTTCTATCAAACGACGTGAAAAGCGTGCCAATGCTGCTCTTTTTAGCACCCGCACTTGGATTTGTGCCAAAACGCGTTTTAAGCATGAATACGACACTTTTGGTAGACGAGATTGCAGTTTTCTGCAAAACCACACGATTTGCATGCAAATGACGCTTTTGGCAGAACGCGCGTGTGGATTTCTACCAAACGACGTGAAAAGCGTGCCAATGCTGCTCTTTTTAGCACCCGCACTTGGATTTGTGCCAAAACGCGTTTTAAGCATGAATACGACACTTTTGGTAGACGAGATTGCAGTTTTCTGCAAAACCACACGATATGCATGCAAATGACGCTTTTGGCAGAACGCGCGTGTGGATTTCTACCAAACGACGTGAAAAGCATGCCAATGCTGCTCTTTTTAGAACCCGCACATGGATTTGTGCCAAAACGCGTTTTAAGCATGAATACGACACTTTTGGTAGACGAGATTGCTGTTTTCTGCAAAACCACACGATATGCATGCAAATGACGCTTTTGGCAGAACGCGCGTGTGGATTTCTACCAAACGACGTGAAAAGCATGCCAATGCTGCTCTTTTTAGAACCCGCACATGAATTTGTGCCAAAACGCGTTTTAAGCATGAATACGACACTTTTGGTAGACGAGATTGCAGTTTTCTGCAAAACCACACGATTTGCATGCAAATGACGCTTTTGGCAGAACGCGCGTGTGGATTTCTTCCAAACGACGTGAAAAGCATGCAATGCTGCTCTTTTAGCACCCGCACATGGATTTGTGCCAAAACGCGTTTTAAGCATGAATACGACACTTTTGGTAGACGAGGATGCAGTTTTCTGCAAAACCACACGATATGCATGCAAATGACGCTTTTGGCAGAACGCACGTGTGGATTTCACCAAACGACGTGAAAAGCATGCCAATGCTGCTCTTTTTAGAACCCGCACATGGATTTGTGCCAAAACGCGTTTTACGCATGAATACGACACTTTTGGTAGACGAGGATGCAGTTTTCTGCAAAACCACACGATATGCATGCAAATGACGCTTTTGGCAGAACGCGCGTGTGGATTTCTACCAAACGACGTGAAAAGCATGCCAATGCTGCTCTTTTTAGAACCCGCACATGGATTTGTGCCAAAACGCGTTTTTAAGCATGAATACGACACTTTTGGTAGACGAGATTGCAGTTTTCTGCAAAACCACACGATATGCATGCAAATGACGCTTTTGGCAGAACGCGCGTGTGGATTTCTACCAAACGACGTGAAAAGCATGCCAATGCTGCTCTTTTTAGCACCCGCACATGAATTTGTGCCAAAACGCGTTTAAGCATGAATACGACACTTTTGGTAGACGAGGATGCAGTTTTCTGCAAAACCACACGATATGCATGCAAATGACGCTTTTGGCAGAACGCGCGTGTGGATTTCTACCAAACGACGTGAAAAGCATGCCAATGCTGCTCTTTTTAGAACCCGCACATGGATTTGTGCCAAAACGCGTTTTAAGCATGAATACGACACTTTTGGTAGACGAGATTGCAGTTTTCTGCAAAACCACACGATATGCATGCAAATGACGCTTTTGGCAGAACGCGCGTGTGGATTTCTACCAAACGACGTGAAAAGCATGCCAATGCTGCTCTTTTTAGCACCCGCACATGAATTTGTGCCAAAACGCGTTTTAAGCATGAATACGACACTTTTGGTAGACGAGGATGCAGTTTTCTGCAAAACCACACGATATGCATGCAAATGACGCTTTTGGCAGAACGCGCGTGTGGATTTCTACCAAACGACGTGAAAAGCATGCCAATGCTGCTCTTTTAGAACCCGCACATGGATTTGTGCCAAAACGCGTTTTAAGCATGAATACGACACTTTTGGTAGACGAGGATGCAGTTTTCTGCAAAACCACACGATATGCATGCAAATGACGCTTTTGGCAGAACGCGCGTGTGGATTTCTACCAAACGACGTGAAAAGCATGCCAATGCTGCTCTTTTTAGAACCCGCACATGGATTTGTGATAAAACGCGTTTTAAGCATGAATATGACACTTTTGGTAGACGAGGATGCAGTTTTCTGCAAAACCACACGATATGCATGCAAATGACGCTTTTGGCAGAACGCGCGTGTGGATTTCTACCAAACGACGTGAAAAGCATGCCAATGCTGCTCTTTTTAGAACCCGCACATGGATTTGTGCCAAAACGCGTTTTAAGTATGAATACGACACTTTTGGTAGACGAGGATGCAGTTTTCTGCAAAACCACACGATTTGCATGCAAATGACGCTTTTGGCAGAACGCGCGTGTGGATTTCCTACCAAACGACGTGAAAAGCATGCCAATGCTGCTCTTTTGGAACCCGCACATGGATTTGTGCCAAAACGCGTTTTAACGCATGAATACGACACTTTTGGTAGACGAGGATGCAGTTTTCTGCAAAACCACACGATATGCATGCAAATGACGCTTTTGGCAGAACGCGCGTGTGGATTTCTACCAAACGACGTGAAAAGCATGCCAATGCTGCTCTTTTTAGAACCCGCACATGGATTTGTGCCAAAACGCGTTTTAAGCATGAATACGACACTTTTGGTAGACGAGATTGCAGTTTTCTGCAAAACCACACGATATGCATGCAAATGACGCTTTTGGCAGAACGCGCGTGTGGATTTCTACCAAACGACGTGAAAAGCATGCCAATGCTGCTCTTTTTAGAACCCGCACATGAATTTGTGCCAAAACGCGTTTTAAGCATGAATACGACACTTTTGGTAGACGAGATTGCAGTTTTCTGCAAAACCACACGATTTGCATGCAAATGACGCTTTTGGCAGAACGCGCGTGTGGATTTCTACCAAACGACGTGAAAAGCGTGCCAATGCTGCTCTTTTTAGCACCCGCACTTGGATTTGTGCCAAAACGCGTTTTAAGCATGAATACGACACTTTTGGTAGACGAGATTGCAGTTTTCTGCAAAACCACACGATATGCATGCAAATGACGCTTTTGGCAGAACGCGCGTGTGGATTTCTACCAAACGACGTGAAAAGCATGCCAATGCTGCTCTTTTTAGAACCCGCACATGGATTTGTGCCAAAACGCGTTTTAAGCATGAATACGACACTTTTGGTAGACGAGATTGCTGTTTTCTGCAAAACCACACGATATGCATGCAAATGACGCTTTTGGCAGAACGCGCGTGTGGATTTCTACCAAACGACGTGAAAAGCATGCCAATGCTGCTCTTTTTAGAACCCGCACATGAATTTGTGCCAAAACGCGTTTTAAGCATGAATACGACACTTTTGGTAGACGAGATTGCAGTTTTCTGCAAAACCACACGATTTGCATGCAAATGACGCTTTTGGCAGAACGCGCGTGTGGATTTTTCCAAACGACGTGAAAAGCGTGCCAATGCTGCTCTTTTTAGCACCCGCACTTGGATTTGTGCCAAAACGCGTTTTAAGCATGAATACGACACTTTTGGTAGACGAGATTGCAGTTTTCTGCAAAACCACACGATATGCATGCAAATGACGCTTTTGGCAGAACGCGCGTGTGGATTTCTACCAAACGACGTGAAAAGCATGCCAATGCTGCTCTTTTTAGAACCCGCACATGGATTTGTGCCAAAACGCGTTTTAAGCATGAATACGACACTTTTGGTAGACGAGATTGCAGTTTTCTGCAAAACCACACGATATGCATGCAAATGACGCTTTTGGCAGAACGCGCGTGTGGATTTCTACCAAACGACGTGAAAAGCATGCCAATGCTGCTCTTTTTAGAACCCGCACATGGATTTGTGCCAAAACGCGTTTTAAGCATGAATACGACACTTTTGGTAGACGAGATTGCTGTTTTCTGCAAAACCACACGATATGCATGCAAATGACGCTTTTGGCAGAACGCGCGTGTGGATTTCTACCAAACGACGTGAAAAGCATGCCAATGCTGCTCTTTTTAGAACCCGCACATGAATTTGTGCCAAAACGCGTTTTAAGCATGAATACGACACTTTGGTAGACGAGATTGCAGTTTTCTGCAAAACCACCACGATTTGCATGCAAATGACGCTTTTGGCAGAACGCGCGTGTGGATTTCTACAAACGACGCGAAAAGCATGCCAATGCTGCTCTTTTTAGCACCCGCACTTGGATTTGTGCCAAAACGCGTTTTAAGCATGAATACGACACTTTTGGTAGACGAGGATGCAGTTTTCTGCAAAACCACACGATATGCATGCAAATGACGCTTTTGGCAGAACGCGCGTGTGGATTTCTACCAAACGACGTGAAAAGCATGCCAATGCTGCTCTTTTTAGAACCCGCACATGGATTTGTGCCAAAACGCGTTTTAAGCATGAATATGACACTTTTGGTAGACGAGGATGCAGTTTTCTGCAAAACCACACGATATGCATGCAAATGACGCTTTTGGCAGAACGTGCGTGTGGATTTCTACCAAACGACGTGAAAAGCATGCAATGCTGCTCTTTTTAGAACCCGCACATGGATTTGTGCCAAAACGCGTTTTAAGTATGAATACGACACTTTTGGTAGACGAGGATGCAGTTTTCTGCAAAACCACACGATTTGCATGCAAATGACGCTTTTGGCAGAACGCGCGTGTGGATTTCCACCAAACGACGTGAAAAGCATGCCAATGCTGCTCTTTTTAGAACCCGCACATGATTTGTGCCAAAACGCGTTTTACGCATGAATACGACACTTTGGTAGACGAGGATGCAGTTTTCTGCAAAACCACACGATATGCATGCAAATGACGCTTTTGGCAGAACGCGCGTGTGGATTTCTACCAAACGACGTGAAAAGCATGCCAATGCTGCTCTTTTTAGAACCCGCACATGGATTTGTGCCAAAAAGCGTTTTAAGCATGAATACGACACTTTTGGTAGACGAGATTGCAGTTTTCTGCAAAACCACACGATATGCATGCAAATGACGCTTTTGGCAGAACGCGCGTGTGGATTTCTACCAAACGACGTGAAAAGCATGCCAATGCTGCTCTTTTTAGAACCCGCACATGAATTTGTGCCAAAACGCGTTTTAAGCATGAATACGACACTTTTGGTAGACGAGATTGCAGTTTTCTGCAAAACCACACGATTTGCATGCAAATGACGCTTTTGGCAGAACGCGCGTGTGGATTTCTACCAAACGACGTGAAAAGCGTGCCAATGCTGCTCTTTTTAGCACCCGCTACATGGATTTGTGCCAAAACGCGTTTTAAGCATGAATACGACACTTTTCGTAGACGAGATTGCAGTTTTCTGCAAAACCACACGATATGCATGCAAATGACGCTTTTGGCAGAACGCGCGTGTGGATTTCTACCAAACGACGTGAAAAGCATGCCAATGCTGCTCTTTTAGAACCCGCACATGGATTTGCGCCAAAACGCGTTTTAAGCATGAATACGACACTTTTGGTAGACGAGATTGCTGTTTTCTGCAAAACCACACGATATGCATGCAAATGACGCTTTTGGCAGAACGCGCGTGTGGATTTCTACCAAACGACGTGAAAAGCATGCCAATGCTGCTCTTTTTAGAACCCGCACATGGATTTGTGCCAAAACGCGTTTTAAGCATGAATACGACACTTTTGGTAGACGAGGTTGCAGTTTTCTGCAAAACCACACGATATGCATGCAAATGACGCTTTTGGCAGAACGCGCGTGTGGATTTCTACCAAACGACGTGAAAAGCATGCCAATGCTGCTCTTTTTAGAACCCGCACATGGATTTGTGCCAAAACGCGTTTTTAGCATGAATACGACACTTTTGGTAGACGAGATTGCTGTTTTCTGCAAAACCACACGATATGCATGCAAATGACGCTTTTGGCAGAACGCGCGTGTGGATTTCTACCAAACGACGTGAAAAGCATGCCATGCTGCTCTTTTTAGAACCCGCACATGAATTTGTGCCAAAACGCGTTTTAAGCATGCATACGACACTTTTGGTAGACGAGATTGCAGTTTTCTGCAAAACCACACGATTTGCATGCAAATGACGCTTTTGGCAGAACGTGCGTGTGGATTTCTACCAAACGACGTGAAAAGCGTGCCAATGCTGCTCTTTTTAGCACCCGCACTTGGATTTGTGCCAAAACGCGTTTTAAGCATGAATACGACACTTTTGGTAGACGAGATTGCAGTTTCTGCAAAACCCACACGTTATGCATGCAAATGACGCTTTTGGCAGAACGCGCGTGTGGATTTCTACCAAACGACGTGAAAAGCATGCCAATGCTGCTCTTTTTAGAACCCGCACATGGATTTGTGCCAAAACGCGTTTTAAGCATGAATACGACACTTTTGGTAGACGAGATTGCAGTTTTCTGCAAAACCACACGATTTGCATGCAAATGACGCTTTTGGCAGAACGCGCGTGTGGATTTCTATCAAACGACGTGAAAAGCGTGCCAATGCTGCTCTTTTTAGCACCCGCACTTGGATTTGTGCCAAAACGCGTTTTAAGCATGAATACGACACTTTTGGTAGACGAGATTGCAGTTTTCTGCAAAAACCACACGATTTGCATGCAAATGACGCTTTTGGCAGAACGCGCGTGTGGATTTCTACCAACGACGTGAAAAGCGTGCCAATGCTGCTCTTTTTAGCACCCGCACTTGGATTTGTGCCAAAACGCGTTTTAAGCATGAATACGACACTTTTGGTAGACGAGATTGCAGTTTTCTGCAAAACCACACGATATGCATGCAAATGACGCTTTTGGCAGAACGCGCGTGTGGATTTCTACCAAACGACGTGAAAAGCATGCCAATGCTGCTCTTTTTAGAACCCGCACATGGATTTGTGCCAAAACGCGTTTTAAGCATGAATACGACACTTTTGGTAGACGAGATTGCTGTTTTCTGCAAAACCACACGATATGCATGCAAATGACGCTTTTGGCAGAACGCGCGTGTGGATTTCTACCAAACGACGTGAAAAGCATGCCAATGCTGCTCTTTTTAGAACCCGCACATGAATTTGTGCCAAAACGCGTTTTAAGCATGAATACGACACTTTTGGTAGACGAGATTGCAGTTTTCTGCAAAACCACACGATTTGCATGCAAATGACGCTTTTGCAGAACGCGCGTGTGGATTTCTTCCAAACGACGTGAAAAGCATGCCAATGCTGCTCTTTTTAGCACCCGCACATGGATTTGTGCCAAAACGCGTTTTAAGCATGAATACGACACTTTTGGTAGACGAGGATGCAGTTTTCTGCAAAACCACACGATATGCATGCAAATGACGCTTTTGGCAGAACGCGCGTGTGGATTTCTACCAAACGACGTGAAAAGCATGCCAATGCTGCTCTTTTTAGAACCCGCACATGGATTTGTGCCAAAACGCGTTTAAAGCATGAATACGACACTTTTGGTAGACGAGATTGCTGTTTTCTGCAAAACCACACGATATGCATGCAAATGACGCTTTTGGCAGAACGCACGTGTGGATTTCCACCAAACGACGTGAAAAGCATGCCAATGCTGCTCTTTTTAGAACCCGCACATGGATTTGTGCCAAAACGCGTTTTACGCATGAATACGACACTTTTGGTAGACGAGGATTGCAGTTTTCTGCAAAACCACACGATATGCATGCAAATGACGCTTTTGGCAGAACGCGCGTGTGGATTTCTACCAAACGACGTGAAAAGCATGCCAATGCTGCTCTTTTTAGAACCCGCACATGGATTTGTGCCAAAACGCGTTTTAAGCATGAATACGACACTTTTGGTAGACGAGATTGCAGTTTTCTGCAAAACCACACGATATGCATGCAAATGACGCTTTTGGCAGAACGCGCGTGTGGATTTCTACCAAACGACGTGAAAAGCATGCCAATGCTGCTCTTTTTAGCACCCGCACATGAATTTGTGCCAAAACGCGTTTTAAGCATGAATACGACACTTTTGGTAGACGAGGATGCTGTTTTCTGCAAAACCACACGATATGCATGCAAATGACGCTTTTGGCAGAACGCGCGTGTGGATTTCTACCAAACGACGTGAAAAGCATGCCAATGCTGCTCTTTTTAGAACCCGCACATGGATTTGTGCCAAAACGCGTTTTAAGCATGAATACGACACTTTTGGTAGACGAGGATGCAGTTTTCTGCAAAACCACACGATATGCATGCAAATGACGCTTTTGGCAGAACGCGCGTGTGGATTTCTACCAAACGACGTGAAAAGCATGCCAATGCTGCTCTTTTTAGAACCCGCACATGGATTTGTGCCAAAACGCGTTTTAAGCATGAATATGACACTTTTGGTAGACGAGGATGCAGTTTTCTGCAAAACCACACGATATGCATGCAAATGACGCTTTTGGCAGAACGCGCGTGTGGATTTCTACCAAACGACGTGAAAAGCATGCCAATGCTGCTCTTTTTAGAACCCGCACATGGATTTGTGCCAAAACGCGTTTTAAGTATGAATACGACACTTTTGGTAGACGAGGATGCAGTTTTCTGCAAAACCACACGATTTGCATGCAAATGACGCTTTTGGCAGAACGCGCGTGTGGATTTCCACCAAACGACGTGAAAAGCATGCCAATGCTGCTCTTTTAGAACCCGCACATGGATTTGTGCCAAACGCGTTTTACGCATGAATACGACACTTTTGGTAGACGAGGATGCAGTTTTCTGCAAAACCACACGATATGCATGCAAATGACGCTTTTGGCAGAACGCGCGTGTGGATTTCTACCAAACGACGTGAAAAGCATGCCAATGCTGCTCTTTTTAGAACCCGCACATGGATTTGTGCCAAAACGCGTTTTAAGCATGAATACGACACTTTTGGTAGACGAGATTGCAGTTTTCTGCAAAACCACACGATATGCATGCAAATGACGCTTTTGGCAGAACGCGCGTGTGGATTTCTACCAAACGACGTGAAAAGCATGCCAATGCTGCTCTTTTTAGAACCCGCACATGGAATTTGTGCCAAAACGCGTTTTAAGCATGAATACGACATATTTGGTAGACGAGATTGCAGTTTTCTGCAAAACCACACGATTTGCATGCAAATGACGCTTTGGCAGAACGCGCGTGTGGATTTCTACCAAACGACGTGAAAAGCGTGCCAATGCTGCTCTTTTTAGCACCCGCACTTGGATTTGTGCCAAAACGCGTTTTTAAGCATGAATACGACACTTTTGGTAGACGAGATTGCAGTTTTCTGCAAAACCACACGATATGCATGCAAATGACGCTTTTGGCAGAACGCGCGTGTGGATTTCTACCAAACGACGTGAAAAGCATGCCAATGCTGCTCTTTTAGAACCCGCACATGGATTTGTGCCAAAACGCGTTTTAAGCATGAATACGACACTTTTGGTAGACGAGATTGCTGTTTTCTGCAAAACCAC
>NW_027225839.1:50000-51447 GCF_038994185.2 Dermacentor albipictus | reverse complement strand
GCTCCAATAGCGTATACTAAAGCTGCTGCGGTTAAAAAGCTCGTAGTTGGATCTCAGTTCCAGACGAGTAGTGCATCTACCCGATGCGACGGCTCGGACTGAACATCATGCCGGTCCTTTCTTGGTGCACTTCATTGTGTGCCTCGAGAAGGCTGGTGCTTTTACTTTGAAAAAATTAGAGTGCTCAACGCAGGCGAGTCGCCTGAATAAACTTGCATGGAATAATAGAACAAGACCTCGTTTCTGTTCTGTTGGTTTTTGGAATACGAGGTAATGATTAAGAGGGACAGACGGGGGCATTCGTATTGCGGCGCTAGAGGTGAAATTCTTGGACCGTCGCAAGACGAACTACTGCGAAAGCATTTGCCAAGAATGTTTTCTTTGATCAAGAACGAAAGTCAGAGGTTCGAAGGCGATCAGATACCGCCCTAGTTCTGACCATAAACGATGCCAACCAGCGATCCGCCTGAGTTACTCAAATGACTCGGCGGGCAGCTTCCGGGAAACCAAAGTGTTTGGGTTCCGGGGGAAGTATGGTTGCAAAGCTGAAACTTAAAGGAATTGACGGAAGGGCACCACCAGGAGTGGAGCCTGCGGCTTAATTTGACTCAACACGGGAAAACTTACCCGGCCCGGACACTGGGAGGATTGACAGATTGAGAGCTCTTTCTTGATTCGGTGGATGGTGGTGCATGGCCGTTCTTAGTTGGTGGAGCGATTTGTCTGGTTAATTCCGATAACGAACGAGACTCTAGCCTATTAAATAGGTGCGGGGTTCCCAGCACCTTACAACCTTCTTAGAGGGACAAGCGGCTCCTAGCCGCACGAAACAGAGCAATAACAGGTCTGTGATGCCCTTAGATGTCCGGGGCCGCACGCGCGCTACACTGAAGGAAGCAGCGTGTCTTTATCCCTGTCTGAAAAGACTGGGTAACCCGTGGAACTTCTTTCGTGATTGGGATAGGGGCTTGCAATTGTTCCCCTTGAACGAGGAATTCCCAGTAAGCGCGAGTCATAAGCTCGCGTTGATTACGTCCCTGCCCTTTGTACACACCGCCCGTCGCTACTACCGATTGAATGATTTAGTGAGGTCTTCGGACCGATGTCCGGCGCGGCCTTTCGGTTGCGCCGGTCTGTTGGAAAGATGACCAAACTTGATCATTTAGAGGAAGTAAAAGTCGTAACAAGGTTTCCGTAGGTGAACCTGCGGAAGGATCATTACCGGATTGTTCGAGGGTGACGAGCGCCATTGTTTCTACCCCGTGTGGGTGAAGCAGCTCGCTGCGCCCGACGCTTTCCGCCGCTGGCCCCGCTTGGACGCGGGGACGGCTATACCCGAACATGCCGGGGATTGCCCGAATTTCGAAGGGCGCCCCGTGCCAAATTTGTTGCGCCCAGTGGACGCCGGCTGCAACCTTGGACGGTTGGCTTGGCCGCGCCCGCGGGT
>NW_027225839.1:25000-42500 GCF_038994185.2 Dermacentor albipictus | reverse complement strand
TTTTTTTTGGGGGGGGGGTTCTCCCTTGATCCTCAAGCGAGTTTCACACATCACGCAGACGTCCGCATCTATCCAGTAATGATGCCATTTACAAAAATCTTAAACAACCGAGGCCCGCACCTGCTCAATCAACGCCAACTCAATTTAAGGAAGCTGATCGAAACCATCCAGTTTGGGAAAAGCTAATTTATGCAGTAGCATTCTTTTTATTATTATTGTGAGAGACGTGAAATACACACCACGAAATGAACGTCCGCTTGTTACCCTTTTGTTACTGCGGTGCGAAATCATCGCGCGTAATACCGATTCAATTTTGTCTTGTTTGGTGGTCTGTCAGCACTTTGTGTTCTTCAAGAAAATCAGCTACAGGCTTTTAAATTATGTGCGCGAAACTTTTCTCCATCTGCCACCCGGAACATATTTAAAGAAGAGAGAAAGCAGCCGGGGCCTTGAGATTTCGAAAATGCCGCGCTCTGAAATTTTCACATCAGCCATTGGGAAGATAATTATTATCCGTCACAAACAAAAAAAAAAAAACAGCTTTGAAATGAGCATTGATAGTGGCCACGTTTTTTCGGGGCATGTCTTGATGAAATAATTGCAGTTCAGTTCGTTGGTTCAATTGCATTTGTTGGCTCCTTGCAGCATGTCTAGATTTCATCTTTTTCAGTATTCCTAGTGTTCTCATTGTAGTATGAATAACCTGCAGATTTTTCGTTGTTGTTGTTATGCGTTATACAATGCTGAGCGATGTTTTTCCTTTCCTTGAAGCTAGCCATAGAAGTATAAAACTTTCTATAAACTCATTACAATAAGAATCCAGCATACGGTTCATCATCGGCTCGATAAACGTTCGGGAAGTGGCGACTTTTAATGCCGTGATCATGAAGCTTAACAGCAGAGCGTGTTCATCAGATATGCCAGGGGTGACGTAACGCAAGGCGTGAATCGAATCTAAGATTGAAATGGCGTTCTGAATTCTTTTGGTTCCAGATAGAACAAACAAAAATATATAAAAAAAGCATGTCATTGATTGTCATTCAAACCTCAAGAGCGCGTGGAGAAAGTGTTCCGGTTTACATTCGGCAAATCGAAATGAACGGCTAAAATTAACCTATCGTCTGGTTTCATGCGGGAGATCACGTGCGCACGCAAATTTCTTCGTACGGGAATTTTATGAAGTGAAGGCGGCTACAGATCATTTCCTTTGTCTAGTTCATGTTCGTAGGCGCAAATTGCAAACGTAATACTTGGAGGAACGTTTCCACTAATCTACAGGGGCTCTCTCATTTCTCCGATTGCTCGCAAACACATTGCATTGCTAGTCGTGACGTTTCACAGTGACGTTTCACCATGCCCGTCGAAGTTGATTACCAGTACCGCGCCAGCGTCGACCGGCCGGCGAAGCGACGAACTCAGCAGCGCATGCGCGAGGCCCTACAACACCCCAACCGAGCTACCCTGCTTATCGGAGAGAGCGAGTGCGCGTGAACGCGGGCTCGTCTGACGATCTGGATTAAAGAAAAAAAAAAAAGTGTGTCCGAGATATTGACAAAGACAAGTGGTCGCTGTCGCTCTGAGTCTTAGCGCGTTATAGAAAACGTGGGATGGCGGTGCTTCCTCGAGGGTCTAAAAGTACAATCTTCGAACTAGCGCTCCCGGCGGAACGTGGAGCTAGCATCCTTCTTCTTGGAACGGTTTGCAATGGACTGCTTGAATGTGCCGACCACGCGTCACGGGTCGCGTATAGAGCCAACGTTTGGCAAGAACGCGTCTAGCACAACCGATCGCGGTTGCGATAACCCATCGTTGGTAGCGAAAAAAAGAAAGAAAGAAAAAAAAAACACCTACCCGCAGCTTGTTAGCAGTAACCGTAAATGTGGTTCTAAATATAGGTTCGCTGGTCACTGAAACTTTCTCATAACGCACACCACTGTAGTCCAAAAAGAACAAAGCACGCACAATGGATATGATACAGCCGTCACCGCATGATTTCGCGTTTTCCTTATTGCATTACTTTCGTGGGCATGCGCGCTAGGGCCACGCAGGCCAGGAGGCAAGGGGAAAAATAAATAAGAAATGATACGCGATCCTCAGCATTGACTTGGCTGATGTGGCACTCGCATTTATGTTCTTTACCTTAGGCGAGCGCAACGCGCCAACTGAACTCCAATTTCCCATAACGGAAATTCGTATTTGGCCATTTGGTTGTATTTTTGGCTGATGTTCGCGTTTTTCGCCCGAGCATGCGCTTCACTGCGCCGCTCGTTGCCCCTTCAATGCGGCTTCACTGCCCTGCAGGCGTGTTCTGCGTCAAGCCGAACCACCAGGCAAAAAGCCTGGGCGCCGCCATCTTGTTGAGAGCGGCGCCGGGGACACAATCGCGCCTAGCTCATTGAGTTTTCCCCCAAAACTGAACGAAATAGCCTTATTTAAATGAGAAAGATGCCGCGAGTGCCGCAACGAAGGACCTTAAGGATTACCGAAGGGTAACTGAGGGCGACGCGACGAGCTTTGGAAAGAAGAATGATGGGTGTAGCGCTACGGGGGATAAGAATAGAGCAGATTCGGGGGGTGAGCGAACAAACGCGAGCTAATGACACCTTAGTTTAAACCAAGAAAAAGAAATGGGCGTGCGCAGGGCATGCAATGTGGGGGGAAGATCATCAATTAAGGGTTACCGACTGAATTCCAAGAGAAGGGAAGCGTAGCACGGGGTGGCGGAAATTTAGGAGGGCAGATTAGATTAGGAAGGGCGCAGGCACTAGACGGCGACCGTGACCGGGCTTACACGTGACCGGGGTGCTTGGAGAATAATGGGAGAGGTCTTTGCCCTGCAGTGGTCGTAGCCAGCAGGATGATGATGACGAAAAGGTAGCAACAGGTATTCATAACATACAGGTTGGAAAGCTGAGGCACCTCTGAACCCTTGAATATATTTCGCCACACTTGGCCATACGACAAGTTTGTTTTCGAGGCGCTCGGTCCCACTGCAGCGAAAATGTTGCCGGAAATCGGGCACTCCATTTTTGTTTCATAGGGAACCTTTCTTCCACTAGGGCAGCGGATTTTCGCAGGGCGAGCTTGCTGTCGTTTACGGATCAAAGCGATAGTGAACTCCAAAATGCAGTGTTGGCTTTGAGTGGGACTTACATTGATTGCAAAACCCACGGCTAATCACCCTTCCCCCCCCCCCCCCCAAGTGGCTCATTACAGCAGACAATCGTTCAGAAACACCGGCATCGTTGCGTATAGTATGGGAATGGTGCGTGTCACGTGAGTGCTCGCTTCGAGCTTGTGTTCTTCATTTTGATTGAATGAAGTCTCACCTAAGTGAGCGGGGGCCGATCCCGGAGGTAGTGCAATACCGGGCCGACCTGCGGCGGAGGTGAAGCAGGCTTCAAGCACTCCGCCAACTTCCAAAAATAGGTTTAATATCGTGGGTCCATATAGAACCCGTATCAGATATTAAGCTGATAAGAACAGAGTTTTTATTCATGCTAGTTACAGAACATCAAAAAATACAAGTTACAGAACCAAGGAGAAAACGAATAAAAGGTGTATAATCTAAAAACGCAAACAAATGGCTAAAAAAACTAGTTAGTGGTGTTAGTAATAAAAGACTAAAACTGTAAAGGTGTAAAACAGTGCAAAAAATGGCGCTTCTCTAAAAACATAAGATCGTTAAGAGGTGCCGACATGGGCTCTAAAAATCTTTGTAGAGGCGCTTATTGTGTCACTGATGCACAGGCGTTTAAGTGTCCGTAGGTATGACCTACTGCACAGCCTGCGCATCACCCGGTCGTTCCCCACATCCCAGCTGCCAAGGCAGCCGACGACCACCGCGTCCACCGTCACACGCTGGAACCGCCGGAGGAGATGACGCTGTACAGGGGCGTACTTCTCCTCCTTAGCCTTCCGGGCGTCCTGGAACGCCTGCAGCCTGTTCTCGAAAGGGCAGCAGACGTCCAGGATGAGTGCCTCCTCTCCACGGGCCAGTACCAGGTCGGGCTTGAGTGATGTGTTGCCTACGACCTGGTTCTCCGCAATGACTGTAAACCGACCCAAAGCAGCCTTTTTTATTCTGGCGACGATGGTGTTATGGCGCTCCGTCATGGCCCGGCTCTGCCGCATGCAATGGCAAAGTACATGCGGCAGTGTCTCCTCCCCATACCCGCAGCGTCTGCATCTTTTGTCCGCCGCGGGTGCCCAGAGTCTTGTGGCGTTGAGGGGGAGGAGATTTAGTCGGGCTCGATGAATGAAGCGCCAGTCGATGAAATGGGTGTAGCGGCCGGACCTCATGAAGTGTGAGTTTGCCGGGTCGGCCGCCACACACACCATCGCCTTGCCCTGGTTCGGTTTGTCTTGCAGAGATTGGTCCCTTTCGGTGGAGAGGAGCGCCCGGATGGTCTTGATCAGCTTGTGGCGGTTCCTCGCTGACACAGAGGCCTCCCCGCAGTTGATGCGGGCTCCATGCTCCAACAGCTCCCAGGCGACGGAGAGGCGACGGGAGGCTTTGCGGGCCTCCGTCCACACAGACTGGACCTGTGTGGACGTTTGCCGAAAGTCGCCCTCCGTCTCGCCTGAGAGGTAGGCCTCCATGTCCTCGGTGTTCGCGGGTCGTCTCAGCCGCCTTGACACTACGCCCTCGAGCTCTCCTGCTGCACGCTCCCGGACCTCCACGTCGGTCGACGTCAGTAGCTTGAAGGCTCCATCCACCCGACAGATGTCGCTGAGCTCCGCCGCAAGTGGGATCCCTGCACTGCCAGCCTGTGAGCTTCCGTACAAGTATTCATTGGAAGCTCTGGCTGGCACGTACAGGGTCTTCTTGATGAGCGGGCGGAGCTCCTCGTCCAGGCGTTGCCACTCTCCCTTGCTGGCAAGGCCCACCCGCATGGCAAAGTTGAGGGCTGGATACAAAAATGTTTTGATAGCATCCAGCCTCTGCCATGGGGCGAGCATAGAGGAGAGCAGCTTTCTGCCCAGGTGGATGGCCTCGTCGACCGTCGTCTCGTCCGGTAGCACCCTGAACCCCACTGGACGGCCCAGGAACTTGTGCCCCTGGAAGTCGCCAAGCGCCGGAATCGGGTCGCCACCCACGGTGAAAGAGGTGGGCCGTGTACCCACGGGGTGGCGACCAGACAGGTGTAGAGACCGGCACTTGGCGGCGTTGAGTCGCAGCCCGAGCCGGGCCGACAGGGCTGTTACACGGTCCAAGCGGCTCTGCAGGGTGGCGGGATCCGCGGCCAGCAGCGTCAGATCATCGGCGTAGGCAAGGATGTTGTGCTGCCTATCGCCTCCCTGTGCTGCACGGATGACCGGGTCCACCACCAGGTTGAAAAGCAGGCCGCTCAGAGGACAGCCCTGTCTCAGCCCAGCTCCGATGGTGATTGGCTCCGTAATGCCAGCTGCTGCCACGACGCAGGTGGTGTTGGCGCGGTAGAGGTCTTCAACGATGGTAGCAAAGGCCTCCCCCGCGCCGGCGCCGCGGACAGCGTCGACGAGGGCCTGATGGGCGACCGAGCCGAAAGCGTTGGCAAAATCGAGGAACCCCACGCACAGCTCCCCACCTCCTGTCCTAGCATCATCCAGGCGTCCCTGCAGCACGAAGTTGTGTTCAAACACCCCATCGTGCGGCAGGAAGCCCTTCTGACACCTGGACAGTACCGCATGGTCGCCCAACCACCTCTGCAGCCGGGTGGTGAGACACCCGGCATACAGTTTGGCGATCGTGCGACCAAGGGCAATGGGTCGCCAGTTTGTGGGGTCCTCGCGGTCGCCCTTCTTGTATATCAGGATAGTCCTCGTCGACTTCCAGCTCAGGGGCGTGCGGCGGTATTGGAGGCATACGTTGTATACCGCCGCCAGGAACCTGCCCTCAGGGTCCACCTGCCTCCAGTGGTGGTACGTGAGGCGGTCCTCCCCTGGAGCTGTACTCTCGCATTTACGGAGCTTGGCTGCGACTTCTTCCGGTGTAAAGGGGCACAAGTCCAGTTCTTCGGTGGCTGGAAGCCTTGACCTCAGGATGCTGGTATCCACGGGTGTTGGTGACCAGAGGTTCGAATAGTGGTCCTGCAGTGCGTGGGGGTCGATCGGACAGAGCTGGGACGGGCCTTCAGTGATTAACCGCACTGCCCGGCGCCGGTTCCTTCTGTATAGAGTTTGTATCTGCTGGGGGTTGTCGGGGTTCACCTCGCGCCTCCGTGTTTGGCGCGAGTCCCCGACTGGCAGCCGCAGGTGTTTGGTTGCGGCTGCAATGGCACGGTCAAGGATGTTTTCGAACCGTGCCCACTCCCCAGCAGACTCAGGCAACCGGCTCAATGCCCGCAGCTCTGCCGTTTCGTCCGCTAAGGTCCACGCACTGCCCTCTGGCCGTGTGGTACCAGCGTGTTCGTCCTGGGTCCCGAAGTCCTGGTTGCTTCCGTCGTGGTCCTGCACCTCTGCCCTGCCTGGGGAGAGCTCCTGCATGGCCGCCGGCTCGTGAACCTCGGAGACTGGTGCTCCCGGGCTGCCTCGGTTGGACGGCAGCGATGGCGTTGGAGAAGAGGAGGCCGAGGCCGCGGTCCGCCCTGACTGGTTTGGCGTCCGCGGAGAAGGTGCCTCGGCCGTCTCGCCATCGCTGCTGTGTCCAGGTGTTCCCCGAGGTGCCACGGGAGACGGCTCCTGGTCGGCGGCCTGCCCGGTTGCCACTGCTGGTGTTCCAGGAGGGTCCTCAGCGGGACCCTCGGTGCTGTCCTGCTCTGCTGCGGGGGTGCTGTCGCTGTCCTGCTCCGACGCACCAGTGGCAGCACCCGCGGCGAGATCACGCCTGGCTGCCAGTGCCGCCTCCCTCCTGTGCCACTGCTCGTGGTTGCCCAAGCCCCTCCTTGTGGGGAAGGACATTGGGCAACTGCCACACTGGTGTGGCAGGGCAGCAGGGGGGGCGGCAGTCAAGTTGGCTGCAGCCAGGCAGGCGTGAGAGGCTGGTCGAAGCCCTAGTGTCTCGCCGCAGATGGTGCACACGTTGATGGTGCGCCGGATCCTGGTGCCGTGTTCAAGTTCCAGGTGCCGCTGGAGGGACTGCCGCCGCGCTGTCCATTTGGCCGCGGCATAGGCAGCTCGGCAGCCCTCTTCGCAGCACCGGACCGTTTGGGGCACGGGAAAGAACACCGTGAGGGTGCCATCCTCACGGGCCGGCTGGCGTTCCTGCCCAGGGGTGATGGGGTCGCCATCGTCTTCAGAGATGTCATGGGCCGTGCGGCCGTGGCCCCCAGAGTCCATTGGATGGTCTTACCTTCCGGACCCGGCGGCTCTCCTCAAAGGAGGCCAGGTCCGGAGGCTAGGGGGCCACCAGGGGTGGCAGCTAGTGGGCCAGGCCCATGACAGACGATGGCGAAGGCAGGAGCCAGCCGGTTGTGCCCCAGCACAGCACCAGTCGAGACGGCAGGACCAGCAGGCACCCCGCAGGCAGGCAGCACCAAGCAGTGGTCAGGCCGAGCAGGGCAGGAGTCTCCGAGGGGCGGCAGGCAGCGCCAGGCAGCGGCAGGACCAGGAAGCGGGCCGGTGTGGGTCGTCCAGGGGCCACCAGGTGGCAGCACGCGGGCTGTCCTGGAGGCAGTGCAGCAGGGAGCCAAGGGCCTGGAAAGATAGGGCTGGGATAGGGGAAAGACCTTGCTATAACCTGATAAGCTAACCTTGCTATAAGCTGATAAGAACAGATACTACACTTTGATCTTAGCCAAAAGGCCGAGAAGCGATGTCTTTCACTTCACTCCATTGTACCACTGCCTTGTGGGTGCCCTGGCGACATTGGTAACCTCAGCAACAGCGTGGGCAATCTTATAAAACCCAGCCCGTCTAGAGACTCTATGCTCTCTATCTCGCGAATCAACTCGCGACGCCTCAGTCTTTCACTGTTAACGAAACGCCGTCGCGTAGAAACGAGACCCGAGCGCAAGCTTGTTCGCAAGGCAAAACCAACGAAGGCAACCTCGTAGAAAACGGAACAGGCGAGCGGAAAACACGCGCAAGGGGAATGCTTACTTCCGTCTGAATGCGACCGCTCAAGGCGGCTTTCTTTGAGGCCTTCGTTTCAAGCCCGTGCGCAAGTGTAATACACTACGCGCATTTCCCTCATTTCCTTTTATTTACCGCAAGGCCCACTGAAAGTTTTCATACGGCACAGGCCGGGACGGATTGCAACGTGTCGATTCGACCGCTAGAATTAGGTAGCGCGCCTCATGTACGAATGAAAGAGAATGAAAAAAAAAAATAAATAAATATAGAAAAGGCTGCGCACTCCTTCCAACCGGAAACATAGAGGGCAGGAAGATCGCCATGTGGAGCACAGGTGTTGTTAAAAAAGAAAGAAAGAAAGAAAGAAATAGCGCTACCCCATCATCTTTACCGTGTGCGTGTATACACACACACGCACACATATGCACGCGCACGCACGCGCGCGCGCGCACGCACA
Organism: Dermacentor albipictus; assembly: GCF_038994185.2. Classification (NCBI taxonomy): domain Eukaryota; kingdom Metazoa; phylum Arthropoda; class Arachnida; order Ixodida; family Ixodidae; genus Dermacentor; species Dermacentor albipictus. The sequence goes on along the minus strand of NW_027225839.1, from coordinate 34,048 downwards.
CACACACACACACACACACACACACACACACATACGCACACATGCTAGCATAGCTTAAGCACAGCTGGAAAGCTCAGCCTTGCGCAAGAAAAAAGGACCACGCCCTTTCGCAAGCCCCTTTGAAACTTTTAAATGAGAAACATGTGTACAGCGAGGTCGTTCGAAACTGGCGCGAAAACGCATCCGCGCCATCTGTGTGCGGAACTAGGAAAACCTACGGCCTTCGCCATACAGAAAGAAAGGTAGATGGCGCGAGCTAACGCTCCGTTGCATACTAAGAACGAGAGCTAGTGAATAATGGCAGAAACGTCTTGGGAAGAGAGAAAAAAACAACAACAACAAAAAAAAAGAAAGACACGCAAGTTGTTGGCTCGCGCAAGCATTCTATTTTACAGCGAGTAAAGAGCATAGCAACTTCTCACAAGAGCAGCAAGAAAGACAAGAAGAACGTGAGAGAGGGGGAGAAACAGGCGCGTTTCTTTGGAATGCAGAGCATGCTGCACACACTATGAAGTGCCAAAGAGACGGGGAAAGCAGATGGCGCGATTGTGTATGTCCTCAAAGCTTGAAAACAATTTCTAAACTACAAGGTGTGCCGAAGTCCGCCTACTCTCATCAGGTTGCTCCCGCCTCCAATTGCATTTAAATTAAAATTACAGTCGCCTCAGAGGCAGAGAGAGAGAGAGAGAGAGAGAAAATGTGTACACTTGCTTCGCGCAGCTGCACCCGTTCAAATTTTACAGCAACAAGAGCACTCCCGCAGGCACAAAGTCCGCTGCCGCGTCCGCCGGGGCGGAATGCACTCGCTTCCGTAAATTGTCGTGCGGCAGACTGCTGCATCGTAGCACACCTGAAACCGCGCAGACGTCAGCGATCGCCGCGAGATCGCTGCGAGCGCTAAAGTCCGAAACCACGTCCGCCGGGGCGGCGGGAGCTCGATACCCCTTCACGAAACTTCTGCGTGTACACCGCCGCACGGCCACGGCGGAGTCGCTGGCATCCTGCGCGCAGTTGCATTGCGTCGCGCCGGGAATCGTTGAAGCCCCACGCAGACGTCGGCGTCGGCCCCGACCTGGCTGCGAGCGCTCGAAGAGACCAAGTCCGAAGCCACGTGAGCCGGGGCGGTGTGAGCGCGACTAAGTCCGAGACGACGTCAGCCGGGGCGGCGTGAGCGAGACCAAGTCCGAGACTACGTCAGCCGGGGCGGCGTGAGCGAGACCAAGTCCGAGACTACGTCAGCCGGGGCGTCGACTAAGTCCGAGACGACGTCAGCCGGGGCGTCGAGCACGCCGCGGTCGCTTTTCCCACTCTTACTCGAAAAATGGCGAAGGGGCCGCGCTAGCGTGCCTTGAATCGGTGAGCGGCGGTACCGCGGCGATCGCGAGAGCTCAAATCGGCCGTGCCAAGGCCAAATATTGGCGCTCGGCTCGGCGCAGTACGCCGCCTTGTCGCACGAGTACGGCCCCGTGGAGGTCTGGTCACTTATCGCTGCTCTTATAAGGGGCCGTACCGCCCTGGCCGACGTTGTACCGTAATGCCGTTTTCGACTTGCGCGTGTTCGTGGTGGTGTCCGCGCACCGCTCCGCACTCGAGAATCGTGCCCACGACGACGCGAGCGCTCGGAAGAGACGCAAGTCCGAAACCACGTGAGCCGGGGCGGTGTGAGCGCGACTAAGTCCGAGACGACGTCAGCCGGGGCGGCGTGAGCGAGACTAAGTCCGAGACTACGTCAGCCGGGGCGTCGACCAAGTCCGAGACGACGTCAGCCGGGGCGTCGAGCACGCCGCGCGCGCTTTTCCCACTCTTACTCGAAAAATGGCGAAGGGGCCGCGCTAGCGTGCCTTGAATCGGTGAGCGGCGGTACCGCGGCGATCGCGAGAGCTCAAATCGGCCGTGCCAAAGCCAAATATTGGCGCTCGGCTCGGCGCAGTACGCCGCCTTGTCGCACGAGTACGGCCCCGTGGAGGTCTGGTCACTTATCGCTGCTCTTATAAGGGGCCGTACCGCCCTGGCCGACGTTGTACCGTAGTGCCGTTTTCGGCTTGCGCGTGTTCGTGGTGGTGTCCGCGCACCGCTCCGCACTCGAGAATCGTGCCCACGACGACGCGAGCGCTCGGAAGAGACGAAAGTCCGAAACCACGTGAGCCGGGGCGGTGTGAGCGCGACTAAGTCCGAGACGACGTCAGCCGGGGCGGCGTGAGCGAGACTAAGTCCGAGACTACGTCAGCCGGGGCGTCGACCAAGTCCGAGACGACGTCAGCCGGGGCGTCGAGCACGCCGCGCGCGCTTTTCCCACTCTTACTCGAAAAATGGCGAAGGGGCCGCGCTAGCGTGCCTTGAATCGGTGAGCGGCGGTACCGCGGCGATCGCGAGAGCTCAAATCGGCCGTGCCAAAGCCAAATATTGGCGCTCGGCTCGGCGCAGTACGCCGCCTTGTCGCACGAGTACGGCCCCGTGGAGGTCTGGTCACTTATCGCTGCTCTTATAAGGGGCCGTACCGCCCTGGCCGACGTTGTACCGTAGTGCCGTTTTCGGCTTGCGCGTGTTCGTGGTGGTGTCCGCGCACCGCTCCGCACTCGAGAATCGTGCCCACGACGACGCGAGCGCTCGGAAGAGACGAAAGTCCGAAACCACGTGAGCCGGGGCGGTGTGAGCGCGACTAAGTCCGAGACGACGTCAGCCGGGGCGGCGTGAGCGAGACTAAGTCCGAGACTACGTCAGCCGGGGCGACGAGCACGCCGCGCGCGCTTTTCGCACTCTTACTCGAAAAATGGCGAAGGGGCCGCGCTAGCGTGCCTTGAATCGGTGAGCGGCGGTACCGCGGCGATCGCGAGAGCTCAAATCGGCCGTGCCAAGGCCAAATATTGGCGCTCGGCTCGGCGCAGTACGCCGCCTTGTCGCACGAGTACGGCCCCGTGGAGATCTGGTCACTTATCGCTGCTCATATAAGGGGGCCGTACCGCCCTGGCCGACGTTGTACCGTAGTGCCATTTTCGGCTTGCGCGTGTTCGTGGTGGTGTCCGCGCACCGCTCCGCACTCGAGAATCGTGCCCACGACGACGCGAGCGCTCGGAAGAGACGGAAGTCCGAAACCACGTGAGCCGGGGCGGTGTGAGCGCGACTAAGTCCGAGACGACGTCAGCCGGGGCGGCGTGAGCGAGACTAAGTCCGAGACTACGTCAGCCGGGGCGACGAGCACGCCGCGCGCGCTTTTCGCACTCTTACTCGAAAAATGGCGAAGGGGCCGCGCTAGCGTGCCTTGAATCGGTGAGCGGCGGTACCGCGGCGATCGCGAGAGCTCAAATCGGCCGTGCCAAGGCCAAATATTGGCGCTCGGCTCGGCGCAGTACGCCGCCTTGTCGCACGAGTACGGCCCCGTGGAGATCTGGTCACTTATCGCTGCTCATATAAGGGGGCCGTACCGCCCTGGCCGACGTTGTACCGTAGTGCCGTTTTCGGCTTGCGCGTGTTCGTGGTGGTGTCCGCGCACCGCTCCGCACTCGAGAATCGTGCCCACGACGACGCGAGCGCTCGGAAGAGACAGAAGTCCGAAACCACCTGAGCCGGGCCGCGGCGGGAGCTCGACGCCCGTCACGCAACTTTGGCGTACAAGCCACCGCACGGCCGCGACTGAGTCGTCGCCACCGTCCGGCTGGCTGCACTATAGCACGCCGGGAACCGGGAAAGAACCGCGCAGAGGTCGTCGTTTTGCCGCGGCGTTGGCGCGAGCGCGCGAAGAGACAAAGTCCGAAACGGCGTCAGCCGGGGTGTCGAGCACGCCGCCCGCGCCGGTCGCACTCGTGCTCGGAAACGGCGAAAGGGCCGCGCTAGCGTGCGGCCCCGTAGGGGCACAGAAAGGCGATTGTTCTGGAAACCGCGCTGTCCATAGGCGAGAGATTGCCGTTCGCGCATTCGGTCGACGCGCTGCGCTTTCACGACTTCGGCATTGCGCTGCCGACGTAAGCTTTCCATCTCGCTCGCGGCGCTGCGAGGCGGCACGATTTTCGCCAAACGCTCGTCGAAAGTGGCACGAGTACGGCCCCATGGAGATTTGGGAACTTATCGCTGCTATTATATGGGGGTCCCAGAGAGCAGTCGCCCCCAAAAGCGACCTGGGTGTTTGATATGCGGCGGGCTTCGTGCCCGTCAAGCGTGTCCCCGGTATCGCTCCCGTGGATCCCACAGCTGACGTCTGCAGCCTCATCCGCTTGATGCGTTAGGGGCTGGTTGTCGGACGACGCTTTCTCCACGATATCGAGTTGTGTTCCGCATCGTCCTCGGACGAGTCAAATGCGAAAGCGCCGAAGGCGCGGGCGTGACCCGTCGCCTGGCGGCTTTGCCGTCTCGGCTACGTTGCAAGTGTCGGTCGGTCCACCTGTGCTGCGGGCTCAAGAGAAACCGCAAGCCGTGATCGAGTCGACACAACCAGTCTATCGAGAATGTTGCGTGCTTCTTGCCGCGTGGCGATACCCGGCCCTTCGGGGAGGGCGCCGTAGCGAGCTCGAACGCCGTCGTCTCGGACTGTGCAAAGTGCTACTCTTTGCAAGAACGAAGCGTGCTGGGGCGCCTGAAGGTGGCCTCGGCATCGCAAAAACGGCGTCCGGCCTGCTTGACAGGCGGGACGCGCAGTTGAACGATTACCTGGTTGATCCTGCCAGTAATCATATGCTTGTCTCAAAGATTAAGCCATGCATGTCTAAGTACATGCCGAAATAAGGCGAAACCGCGAATGGCTCATTAAATCAGTTATGGTTCCTTAGATCGTTTCTTCCTACTTGGATAACTGTGGCAATTCTAGAGCTAATACATGCAGTGAGCCTGAAGCCCTTTGGGCGACGGGTGCTTTTATTAGACCAAGATCGATCGGGTTTCGGCCCGTATTGTGTGGTGACTCTGGATAACTTTGTGCTGATCGCATGGCCACGAGCCGGCGACGTTTCTTTCAAGTGTCTGCCTTATCAACTTTCGATGGTAGGTTACTTGCTTACCATGGTTGTTACGGGTAACGGAGAATCAGGGTTCGATTCCGGAGAGGGAGCCTGAGAAACGGCTACCACATCCAAGGAAGGCAGCAGGCGCGCAAATTACCCACTCCCGGCACGGGGAGGTAGTGACGAAAAATAACAATACGGGACTCTTTTGAGGCCCCGTAATTGAAATGAGTACACTCTAAATCCTTTAACGAGGATCAATTGGAGGGCAAGTCTGGTGCCAGCAGCCGCGGTAATTCCAGCTCCAATAGCGTATACTAAAGCTGCTGCGGTTAAAAAGCTCGTAGTTGGATCTCAGTTCCAGACGAGTAGTGCATCTACCCGATGCGACGGCTCGGACTGAACATCATGCCGGTCCTTTCTTGGTGCACTTCATTGTGTGCCTCGAGAAGGCTGGTGCTTTTACTTTGAAAAAATTAGAGTGCTCAACGCAGGCGAGTCGCCTGAATAAACTTGCATGGAATAATAGAACAAGACCTCGTTTCTGTTCTGTTGGTTTTTGGAATACGAGGTAATGATTAAGAGGGACAGACGGGGGCATTCGTATTGCGGCGCTAGAGGTGAAATTCTTGGACCGTCGCAAGACGAACTACTGCGAAAGCATTTGCCAAGAATGTTTTCTTTGATCAAGAACGAAAGTCAGAGGTTCGAAGGCGATCAGATACCGCCCTAGTTCTGACCATAAACGATGCCAACCAGCGATCCGCCTGAGTTACTCAAATGACTCGGCGGGCAGCTTCCGGGAAACCAAAGTGTTTGGGTTCCGGGGGAAGTATGGTTGCAAAGCTGAAACTTAAAGGAATTGACGGAAGGGCACCACCAGGAGTGGAGCCTGCGGCTTAATTTGACTCAACACGGGAAAACTTACCCGGCCCGGACACTGGGAGGATTGACAGATTGAGAGCTCTTTCTTGATTCGGTGGATGGTGGTGCATGGCCGTTCTTAGTTGGTGGAGCGATTTGTCTGGTTAATTCCGATAACGAACGAGACTCTAGCCTATTAAATAGGTGCGGGGTTCCCAGCACCTTACAACCTTCTTAGAGGGACAAGCGGCTCCTAGCCGCACGAAACAGAGCAATAACAGGTCTGTGATGCCCTTAGATGTCCGGGGCCGCACGCGCGCTACACTGAAGGAAGCAGCGTGTCTTTATCCCTGTCTGAAAAGACTGGGTAACCCGTGGAACTTCTTTCGTGATTGGGATAGGGGCTTGCAATTGTTCCCCTTGAACGAGGAATTCCCAGTAAGCGCGAGTCATAAGCTCGCGTTGATTACGTCCCTGCCCTTTGTACACACCGCCCGTCGCTACTACCGATTGAATGATTTAGTGAGGTCTTCGGACCGATGTCCGGCGCGGCCTTTCGGTTGCGCCGGTCTGTTGGAAAGATGACCAAACTTGATCATTTAGAGGAAGTAAAAGTCGTAACAAGGTTTCCGTAGGTGAACCTGCGGAAGGATCATTACCGGATTGTTCGAGGGTGACGAGCGCCATTGTTTCTACCCCGTGTGGGTGAAGCAGCTCGCTGCGCCCGACGCTTTCCGCCGCTGGCCCCGCTTGGACGCGGGGACGGCTATACCCGAACATGCCGGGGATTGCCCGAATTTCGAAGGGCGCCCCGTGCCAAATTTGTTGCGCCCAGTGGACGCCGGCTGCAACCTTGGACGGTTGGCTTGGCCGCGCCCGCGGGTAGAAACGGCGTAACGCACACTGTTGGGTGGGCTTTCTGAAGTCCGCCTCGGCACTCTTGCGCGGAATGGGAGTAAGACGACCCGACCTGCTGCTCTTGCCCAGTACGAGGGGAACGGCGAAGCGTGCGGTCGGTCAAGGAACTGACGGTCGAGAGCTAATGCCGCTGCCGCTTAGTACACACGGAACCGTGGTGCGAGCGCTCTCCCGTCCTCCGCGGCAAACGCTGCCGAGTCTGAAAAGGCTGGCGGCTGCCGGTCGCTTCCTGCGGCGAGTGTGGAGTAACGACCCGACTTTGTTGCTGCCCAAGTACTAAAGGAACGGTGCGGCGCTCGGTCGGTCATGGAACCGGCGGTATTGAGGGTGCGGCTGCCAAGTACGGAAGGAACCGTGGCCTAAAGCACTCTCCCGTCCTCCGCGGCAAATTCCACCGCGCCCGAAAGGGCCGGAGGCTGCCGGTCGGCTCCCGCTCGTGACGCGCGAGGTGTCGAGTTCGCGGTTCAATGCGACGACGTCTGCAGGCTATTTGCCCGCCGCCGAGGGAAAGGCGGCGTTGCTGCGAAGTACCGAAGGAAACGCGGCTTTGCTACGTCGGAAGCGTTCTGCGGTTTGCGGACTTGTGCGCTTTGGGAAGGCGCCGCACGTCGAAAGAGGAAGTACGGACAGACGAGGGACTGTAATCCCGTATTCGAACGCACTTGCGGCCAGGCCCTTGCTGGCTTCGTCTTCCGCCTCAAGTAGACTTGTTGTGGCTCCGGCGCAGAGAGCCGTCCCTGGCACTGGCCGAGTGGCTTTGGAGAGCTGCGCGAGTACGCGCGCGCCAAGCTCTTGTCTTTCGTCTCGAGTAGGCTGTTGGATCAGCAGCGGTCATGCGGAAACGCGTGACCGCCGAACGAAAGAGCGAAACAGGAGTAGCGCACGCCGAAAGGCGCTCTTCGAAACCACACACAGGGAGACGCCACGTGCCTGAAACACTGGTTGTACTGTACTGAATTGAACAAACTATTTTTCACGACTCTAAGCGGTGGATCACTCGGTTCTCGGGTCGATGAAGAACGCAGCCAGCTGCGAGACTTGGTGTGAATTGCAGGACACACTGAGCACTGATTCTTTGAACGCACATTGCGGCCTTGGGTCTTCCCTTGGCTTCGTCTGTCTGAGGGTCGGATCACATATCAAGAGAGCCTTCGGCGCACAGGGAACGTGCGTCCGTCGACTCGTTTTGACCGCGTCGGCATCATGGACAGTACGTTGAGCGCTGAAGCCACGCGCCAGCAACCTCACGAGAAGGAGACGGTGGCGAGCCGTCGTGCCAAATCTTCGAAGAGACGGAAACGAGGCATTACTACTGCAGCGTGACGAGTGCGCGCCTCTGGCAAGACCGCCGCAGGATGGAGTCGGATACCTGCAGGGAAAGAGCGGTCCAAGCTCGAGGCGCGAACGTCTGTTGCCTTGTAGCGCGCACCTTTGCGAGAGAGTCGGAAGCGATCGCAATTTGCGTTGTTTGCCTTCGGAGTACGTCGAGCTCCAGAGCTGGTCGCTCGCTCACGTCACCGCAGCTGTGTGGGCGCCCTTCCGGGCTTCGTCGCACGAATGGGAATCGGCAGATTCGTGCGAGGAGCGGGGAGGAGAAGGGTGGCCCCCGAAAGCGGTTCGACGCGAGAGCGCCGTCTGCGAGCGAGAAGAGCACGGCACGGCGGAGAATTGCCGCGAGACGGAAAATGTCTCCCTCGAGAGCGTTGGCCGAGCTGAAGCGTTCCGTCGTAGTCCGCCGTCGGTCCAAGTGCTTCGCAGTCTCTGTCCCCTTAAGACTGGGCCACTCCAGTTGGGGCAGGGGCGACGCTACACGAGACGATGCCTCCCGCCAGGTTTTAGTCGCCCCTGCGGTGCCCGCTGAAGCGGCGCGCTGCTAAGGCGATCTTTGCCTCGGTGGTGTTTTGGGCTTCAGACACGGTCGCTTACCACGCAACTGCTCGTGCGCCGCACGCGTGCAGGCGGTTCACCGCCTGCCAGCCTCGTCTATAAGTAGCTCCGTGTTGGGCGAAGGACGTGGTAGGGCGTCGCACTCGGTTGGCGCTGGGTTTTCGAACGTGTCGAGTCCGTTTCGGCATGTACCGCTCGTATGACGCACGCGCGCAGGCGTTGTGCCGCCTGCCAGCCTCGTCCGTAAGGACGTGGCAGGGCGTCGTACTCGGTCGTGCTGGAATGGGCGAAAGCGATGTATCCGTTGTCGACCTCAGATCAGGCGAGACAACCCGCTGAATTTAAGCATATCACTAAGCGGAGGAAAAGAAACCAACAGGGATTCCCTGAGTAGCTGCGAGCGAAACGGGACCGAGCCCAGCACCGAATCCCCCGTCCTTGCAGGCGG
>NW_027225839.1:7500-20000 GCF_038994185.2 Dermacentor albipictus | reverse complement strand
CCGCCTCGCGCACGCTGAAACAAGGGGGCTGCTTTTTTTTTTTTAATTTTTTTTTTCGCCGCCCCGGCTGACGTGGTAGCGGACTTTGCCGCGCGCGGGCGCCGACAGACTCCTGCCGGACTACATACCTACCATTTCAGCAACAATCCGGCGGTTTAAGCGCCGGGCATTTTTGCTCGCTACCTGGCTTAAGCGCCGAGCATTTTTTAGGCTTAAGCGCGGCCGCCCCGGCTGACGTGGTAGCGGACTTTGCGCGTGCAGCCTGATGTTCAGTCCCCATATATGGCTCAACCGCGGGCGGGGTGCGGCCGCCCCGGCTGACGTGGTAGCGGACTTTGCGCGTGCAGCCATATATGGCTCAACCGCGGGCGGGGTGCGGCCGCCCCGGCTGACGTGGTAGCGGACTTTGCGTAATGTTGCCCGTTGTTTCACAGCAAACGGGCGCCGCGAATTTCGTGCTTTCTTTCCAGTTTGGACATTTGTCTTCGTGTACGGGTGCTGCGTTTGAGGAGCTTTATAGAGCGTCTCAAGAAAAACAATTTGTTTGGAGCTTCACGTGTAAGAGGAGTGTCTCCCTAGTACGTGCCGGTTTTCCTTTTTTTTTTTTCCTCCCGATAACAGTACTCATGTGCCACTTGTGTCACCATGACATGATTTTTTTTGGGGGGGGGGTTCTCCCTTGATCCTCAAGCGAGTTTCACACATCACGCAGACGTCCGCATCTATCCAGTAATGATGCCATTTACAAAAATCTTAAACAACCGAGGCCCGCACCTGCTCAATCAACGCCAACTCAATTTAAGGAAGCTGATCGAAACCATCCAGTTTGGGAAAAGCTAATTTATGCAGTAGCATTCTTTTTATTATTATTGTGAGAGACGTGAAATACACACCACGAAATGAACGTCCGCTTGTTACCCTTTTGTTACTGCGGTGCGAAATCATCGCGCGTAATACCGATTCAATTTTGTCTTGTTTGGTGGTCTGTCAGCACTTTGTGTTCTTCAAGAAAATCAGCTACAGGCTTTTAAATTATGTGCGCGAAACTTTTCTCCATCTGCCACCCGGAACATATTTAAAGAAGAGAGAAAGCAGCCGGGGCCTTGAGATTTCGAAAATGCCGCGCTCTGAAATTTTCACATCAGCCATTGGGAAGATAATTATTATCCGTCACAAACAAAAAAAAAAAAACAGCTTTGAAATGAGCATTGATAGTGGCCACGTTTTTTCGGGGCATGTCTTGATGAAATAATTGCAGTTCAGTTCGTTGGTTCAATTGCATTTGTTGGCTCCTTGCAGCATGTCTAGATTTCATCTTTTTCAGTATTCCTAGTGTTCTCATTGTAGTATGAATAACCTGCAGATTTTTCGTTGTTGTTGTTATGCGTTATACAATGCTGAGCGATGTTTTTCCTTTCCTTGAAGCTAGCCATAGAAGTATAAAACTTTCTATAAACTCATTACAATAAGAATCCAGCATACGGTTCATCATCGGCTCGATAAACGTTCGGGAAGTGGCGACTTTTAATGCCGTGATCATGAAGCTTAACAGCAGAGCGTGTTCATCAGATATGCCAGGGGTGACGTAACGCAAGGCGTGAATCGAATCTAAGATTGAAATGGCGTTCTGAATTCTTTTGGTTCCAGATAGAACAAACAAAAATATATAAAAAAAGCATGTCATTGATTGTCATTCAAACCTCAAGAGCGCGTGGAGAAAGTGTTCCGGTTTACATTCGGCAAATCGAAATGAACGGCTAAAATTAACCTATCGTCTGGTTTCATGCGGGAGATCACGTGCGCACGCAAATTTCTTCGTACGGGAATTTTATGAAGTGAAGGCGGCTACAGATCATTTCCTTTGTCTAGTTCATGTTCGTAGGCGCAAATTGCAAACGTAATACTTGGAGGAACGTTTCCACTAATCTACAGGGGCTCTCTCATTTCTCCGATTGCTCGCAAACACATTGCATTGCTAGTCGTGACGTTTCACAGTGACGTTTCACCATGCCCGTCGAAGTTGATTACCAGTACCGCGCCAGCGTCGACCGGCCGGCGAAGCGACGAACTCAGCAGCGCATGCGCGAGGCCCTACAACACCCCAACCGAGCTACCCTGCTTATCGGAGAGAGCGAGTGCGCGTGAACGCGGGCTCGTCTGACGATCTGGATTAAAGAAAAAAAAAAAAGTGTGTCCGAGATATTGACAAAGACAAGTGGTCGCTGTCGCTCTGAGTCTTAGCGCGTTATAGAAAACGTGGGATGGCGGTGCTTCCTCGAGGGTCTAAAAGTACAATCTTCGAACTAGCGCTCCCGGCGGAACGTGGAGCTAGCATCCTTCTTCTTGGAACGGTTTGCAATGGACTGCTTGAATGTGCCGACCACGCGTCACGGGTCGCGTATAGAGCCAACGTTTGGCAAGAACGCGTCTAGCACAACCGATCGCGGTTGCGATAACCCATCGTTGGTAGCGAAAAAAAGAAAGAAAGAAAAAAAAAACACCTACCCGCAGCTTGTTAGCAGTAACCGTAAATGTGGTTCTAAATATAGGTTCGCTGGTCACTGAAACTTTCTCATAACGCACACCACTGTAGTCCAAAAAGAACAAAGCACGCACAATGGATATGATACAGCCGTCACCGCATGATTTCGCGTTTTCCTTATTGCATTACTTTCGTGGGCATGCGCGCTAGGGCCACGCAGGCCAGGAGGCAAGGGGAAAAATAAATAAGAAATGATACGCGATCCTCAGCATTGACTTGGCTGATGTGGCACTCGCATTTATGTTCTTTACCTTAGGCGAGCGCAACGCGCCAACTGAACTCCAATTTCCCATAACGGAAATTCGTATTTGGCCATTTGGTTGTATTTTTGGCTGATGTTCGCGTTTTTCGCCCGAGCATGCGCTTCACTGCGCCGCTCGTTGCCCCTTCAATGCGGCTTCACTGCCCTGCAGGCGTGTTCTGCGTCAAGCCGAACCACCAGGCAAAAAGCCTGGGCGCCGCCATCTTGTTGAGAGCGGCGCCGGGGACACAATCGCGCCTAGCTCATTGAGTTTTCCCCCAAAACTGAACGAAATAGCCTTATTTAAATGAGAAAGATGCCGCGAGTGCCGCAACGAAGGACCTTAAGGATTACCGAAGGGTAACTGAGGGCGACGCGACGAGCTTTGGAAAGAAGAATGATGGGTGTAGCGCTACGGGGGATAAGAATAGAGCAGATTCGGGGGGTGAGCGAACAAACGCGAGCTAATGACACCTTAGTTTAAACCAAGAAAAAGAAATGGGCGTGCGCAGGGCATGCAATGTGGGGGGAAGATCATCAATTAAGGGTTACCGACTGAATTCCAAGAGAAGGGAAGCGTAGCACGGGGTGGCGGAAATTTAGGAGGGCAGATTAGATTAGGAAGGGCGCAGGCACTAGACGGCGACCGTGACCGGGCTTACACGTGACCGGGGTGCTTGGAGAATAATGGGAGAGGTCTTTGCCCTGCAGTGGTCGTAGCCAGCAGGATGATGATGACGAAAAGGTAGCAACAGGTATTCATAACATACAGGTTGGAAAGCTGAGGCACCTCTGAACCCTTGAATATATTTCGCCACACTTGGCCATACGACAAGTTTGTTTTCGAGGCGCTCGGTCCCACTGCAGCGAAAATGTTGCCGGAAATCGGGCACTCCATTTTTGTTTCATAGGGAACCTTTCTTCCACTAGGGCAGCGGATTTTCGCAGGGCGAGCTTGCTGTCGTTTACGGATCAAAGCGATAGTGAACTCCAAAATGCAGTGTTGGCTTTGAGTGGGACTTACATTGATTGCAAAACCCACGGCTAATCACCCTTCCCCCCCCCCCCCCCCAAGTGGCTCATTACAGCAGACAATCGTTCAGAAACACCGGCATCGTTGCGTATAGTATGGGAATGGTGCGTGTCACGTGAGTGCTCGCTTCGAGCTTGTGTTCTTCATTTTGATTGAATGAAGTCTCACCTAAGTGAGCGGGGGCCGATCCCGGAGGTAGTGCAATACCGGGCCGACCTGCGGCGGAGGTGAAGCAGGCTTCAAGCACTCCGCCAACTTCCAAAAATAGGTTTAATATCGTGGGTCCATATAGAACCCGTATCAGATATTAAGCTGATAAGAACAGATACTACACTTTGATCTTAGCCAAAAGGCCGAGAAGCGATGTCTTTCACTTCACTCCATTGTACCACTGCCTTGTGGGTGCCCTGGCGACATTGGTAACCTCAGCAACAGCGTGGGCAATCTTATAAAACCCAGCCCGTCTAGAGACTCTATGCTCTCTATCTCGCGAATCAACTCGCGACGCCTCAGTCTTTCACTGTTAACGAAACGCCGTCGCGTAGAAACGAGACCCGAGCGCAAGCTTGTTCGCAAGGCAAAACCAACGAAGGCAACCTCGTAGAAAACGGAACAGGCGAGCGGAAAACACGCGCAAGGGGAATGCTTACTTCCGTCTGAATGCGACCGCTCAAGGCGGCTTTCTTTGAGGCCTTCGTTTCAAGCCCGTGCGCAAGTGTAATACACTACGCGCATTTCCCTCATTTCCTTTTATTTACCGCAAGGCCCACTGAAAGTTTTCATACGGCACAGGCCGGGACGGATTGCAACGTGTCGATTCGACCGCTAGAATTAGGTAGCGCGCCTCATGTACGAATGAAAGAGAATGAAAAAAAAAAAATAAATAAATATAGAAAAGGCTGCGCACTCCTTCCAACCGGAAACATAGAGGGCAGGAAGATCGCCATGTGGAGCACAGGTGTTGTTAAAAAAGAAAGAAAGAAAGAAAGAAATAGCGCTACCCCATCATCTTTACCGTGTGCGTGTATACACACACACGCACACATATGCACGCGCACGCACGCGCGCGCGCGCACGCACACACACACACACACACACACACACACACACACACACATACGCACACATGCTAGCATAGCTTAAGCACAGCTGGAAAGCTCAGCCTTGCGCAAGAAAAAAGGACCACGCCCTTTCGCAAGCCCCTTTGAAACTTTTAAATGAGAAACATGTGTACAGCGAGGTCGTTCGAAACTGGCGCGAAAACGCATCCGCGCCATCTGTGTGCGGAACTAGGAAAACCTACGGCCTTCGCCATACAGAAAGAAAGGTAGATGGCGCGAGCTAACGCTCCGTTGCATACTAAGAACGAGAGCTAGTGAATAATGGCAGAAACGTCTTGGGAAGAGAGAAAAAAACAACAACAACAAAAAAAAAGAAAGACACGCAAGTTGTTGGCTCGCGCAAGCATTCTATTTTACAGCGAGTAAAGAGCATAGCAACTTCTCACAAGAGCAGCAAGAAAGACAAGAAGAACGTGAGAGAGGGGGAGAAACAGGCGCGTTTCTTTGGAATGCAGAGCATGCTGCACACACTATGAAGTGCCAAAGAGACGGGGAAAGCAGATGGCGCGATTGTGTATGTCCTCAAAGCTTGAAAACAATTTCTAAACTACAAGGTGTGCCGAAGTCCGCCTACTCTCATCAGGTTGCTCCCGCCTCCAATTGCATTTAAATTAAAATTACAGTCGCCTCAGAGGCAGAGAGAGAGAGAGAGAGAGAGAAAATGTGTACACTTGCTTCGCGCAGCTGCACCCGTTCAAATTTTACAGCAACAAGAGCACTCCCGCAGGCACAAAGTCCGCTGCCGCGTCCGCCGGGGCGGAATGCACTCGCTTCCGTAAATTGTCGTGCGGCAGACTGCTGCATCGTAGCACACCTGAAACCGCGCAGACGTCAGCGATCGCCGCGAGATCGCTGCGAGCGCTAAAGTCCGAAACCACGTCCGCCGGGGCGGCGGGAGCTCGATACCCCTTCACGAAACTTCTGCGTGTACACCGCCGCACGGCCACGGCGGAGTCGCTGGCATCCTGCGCGCAGTTGCATTGCGTCGCGCCGGGAATCGTTGAAGCCCCACGCAGACGTCGGCGTCGGCCCCGACCTGGCTGCGAGCGCTCGAAGAGACCAAGTCCGAAGCCACGTGAGCCGGGGCGGTGTGAGCGCGACTAAGTCCGAGACGACGTCAGCCGGGGCGGCGTGAGCGAGACCAAGTCCGAGACTACGTCAGCCGGGGCGGCGTGAGCGAGACCAAGTCCGAGACTACGTCAGCCGGGGCGTCGACTAAGTCCGAGACGACGTCAGCCGGGGCGTCGAGCACGCCGCGGTCGCTTTTCCCACTCTTACTCGAAAAATGGCGAAGGGGCCGCGCTAGCGTGCCTTGAATCGGTGAGCGGCGGTACCGCGGCGATCGCGAGAGCTCAAATCGGCCGTGCCAAGGCCAAATATTGGCGCTCGGCTCGGCGCAGTACGCCGCCTTGTCGCACGAGTACGGCCCCGTGGAGGTCTGGTCACTTATCGCTGCTCTTATAAGGGGCCGTACCGCCCTGGCCGACGTTGTACCGTAATGCCGTTTTCGACTTGCGCGTGTTCGTGGTGGTGTCCGCGCACCGCTCCGCACTCGAGAATCGTGCCCACGACGACGCGAGCGCTCGGAAGAGACGCAAGTCCGAAACCACGTGAGCCGGGGCGGTGTGAGCGCGACTAAGTCCGAGACGACGTCAGCCGGGGCGGCGTGAGCGAGACTAAGTCCGAGACTACGTCAGCCGGGGCGTCGACCAAGTCCGAGACGACGTCAGCCGGGGCGTCGAGCACGCCGCGCGCGCTTTTCCCACTCTTACTCGAAAAATGGCGAAGGGGCCGCGCTAGCGTGCCTTGAATCGGTGAGCGGCGGTACCGCGGCGATCGCGAGAGCTCAAATCGGCCGTGCCAA
This sequence comes from Dermacentor albipictus, assembly GCF_038994185.2. Lineage (NCBI taxonomy): Eukaryota > Metazoa > Arthropoda > Arachnida > Ixodida > Ixodidae > Dermacentor > Dermacentor albipictus. The sequence continues at coordinate 13,199 of NW_027225839.1, read as the reverse complement.
AGCCAAATATTGGCGCTCGGCTCGGCGCAGTACGCCGCCTTGTCGCACGAGTACGGCCCCGTGGAGGTCTGGTCACTTATCGCTGCTCTTATAAGGGGCCGTACCGCCCTGGCCGACGTTGTACCGTAGTGCCGTTTTCGGCTTGCGCGTGTTCGTGGTGGTGTCCGCGCACCGCTCCGCACTCGAGAATCGTGCCCACGACGACGCGAGCGCTCGGAAGAGACGAAAGTCCGAAACCACGTGAGCCGGGGCGGTGTGAGCGCGACTAAGTCCGAGACGACGTCAGCCGGGGCGGCGTGAGCGAGACTAAGTCCGAGACTACGTCAGCCGGGGCGTCGACCAAGTCCGAGACGACGTCAGCCGGGGCGTCGAGCACGCCGCGCGCGCTTTTCCCACTCTTACTCGAAAAATGGCGAAGGGGCCGCGCTAGCGTGCCTTGAATCGGTGAGCGGCGGTACCGCGGCGATCGCGAGAGCTCAAATCGGCCGTGCCAAAGCCAAATATTGGCGCTCGGCTCGGCGCAGTACGCCGCCTTGTCGCACGAGTACGGCCCCGTGGAGGTCTGGTCACTTATCGCTGCTCTTATAAGGGGCCGTACCGCCCTGGCCGACGTTGTACCGTAGTGCCGTTTTCGGCTTGCGCGTGTTCGTGGTGGTGTCCGCGCACCGCTCCGCACTCGAGAATCGTGCCCACGACGACGCGAGCGCTCGGAAGAGACGAAAGTCCGAAACCACGTGAGCCGGGGCGGTGTGAGCGCGACTAAGTCCGAGACGACGTCAGCCGGGGCGGCGTGAGCGAGACTAAGTCCGAGACTACGTCAGCCGGGGCGACGAGCACGCCGCGCGCGCTTTTCGCACTCTTACTCGAAAAATGGCGAAGGGGCCGCGCTAGCGTGCCTTGAATCGGTGAGCGGCGGTACCGCGGCGATCGCGAGAGCTCAAATCGGCCGTGCCAAGGCCAAATATTGGCGCTCGGCTCGGCGCAGTACGCCGCCTTGTCGCACGAGTACGGCCCCGTGGAGATCTGGTCACTTATCGCTGCTCATATAAGGGGGCCGTACCGCCCTGGCCGACGTTGTACCGTAGTGCCATTTTCGGCTTGCGCGTGTTCGTGGTGGTGTCCGCGCACCGCTCCGCACTCGAGAATCGTGCCCACGACGACGCGAGCGCTCGGAAGAGACGGAAGTCCGAAACCACGTGAGCCGGGGCGGTGTGAGCGCGACTAAGTCCGAGACGACGTCAGCCGGGGCGGCGTGAGCGAGACTAAGTCCGAGACTACGTCAGCCGGGGCGACGAGCACGCCGCGCGCGCTTTTCGCACTCTTACTCGAAAAATGGCGAAGGGGCCGCGCTAGCGTGCCTTGAATCGGTGAGCGGCGGTACCGCGGCGATCGCGAGAGCTCAAATCGGCCGTGCCAAGGCCAAATATTGGCGCTCGGCTCGGCGCAGTACGCCGCCTTGTCGCACGAGTACGGCCCCGTGGAGATCTGGTCACTTATCGCTGCTCATATAAGGGGGCCGTACCGCCCTGGCCGACGTTGTACCGTAGTGCCGTTTTCGGCTTGCGCGTGTTCGTGGTGGTGTCCGCGCACCGCTCCGCACTCGAGAATCGTGCCCACGACGACGCGAGCGCTCGGAAGAGACAGAAGTCCGAAACCACCTGAGCCGGGCCGCGGCGGGAGCTCGACGCCCGTCACGCAACTTTGGCGTACAAGCCACCGCACGGCCGCGACTGAGTCGTCGCCACCGTCCGGCTGGCTGCACTATAGCACGCCGGGAACCGGGAAAGAACCGCGCAGAGGTCGTCGTTTTGCCGCGGCGTTGGCGCGAGCGCGCGAAGAGACAAAGTCCGAAACGGCGTCAGCCGGGGTGTCGAGCACGCCGCCCGCGCCGGTCGCACTCGTGCTCGGAAACGGCGAAAGGGCCGCGCTAGCGTGCGGCCCCGTAGGGGCACAGAAAGGCGATTGTTCTGGAAACCGCGCTGTCCATAGGCGAGAGATTGCCGTTCGCGCATTCGGTCGACGCGCTGCGCTTTCACGACTTCGGCATTGCGCTGCCGACGTAAGCTTTCCATCTCGCTCGCGGCGCTGCGAGGCGGCACGATTTTCGCCAAACGCTCGTCGAAAGTGGCACGAGTACGGCCCCATGGAGATTTGGGAACTTATCGCTGCTATTATATGGGGGTCCCAGAGAGCAGTCGCCCCCAAAAGCGACCTGGGTGTTTGATATGCGGCGGGCTTCGTGCCCGTCAAGCGTGTCCCCGGTATCGCTCCCGTGGATCCCACAGCTGACGTCTGCAGCCTCATCCGCTTGATGCGTTAGGGGCTGGTTGTCGGACGACGCTTTCTCCACGATATCGAGTTGTGTTCCGCATCGTCCTCGGACGAGTCAAATGCGAAAGCGCCGAAGGCGCGGGCGTGACCCGTCGCCTGGCGGCTTTGCCGTCTCGGCTACGTTGCAAGTGTCGGTCGGTCCACCTGTGCTGCGGGCTCAAGAGAAACCGCAAGCCGTGATCGAGTCGACACAACCAGTCTATCGAGAATGTTGCGTGCTTCTTGCCGCGTGGCGATACCCGGCCCTTCGGGGAGGGCGCCGTAGCGAGCTCGAACGCCGTCGTCTCGGACTGTGCAAAGTGCTACTCTTTGCAAGAACGAAGCGTGCTGGGGCGCCTGAAGGTGGCCTCGGCATCGCAAAAACGGCGTCCGGCCTGCTTGACAGGCGGGACGCGCAGTTGAACGATTACCTGGTTGATCCTGCCAGTAATCATATGCTTGTCTCAAAGATTAAGCCATGCATGTCTAAGTACATGCCGAAATAAGGCGAAACCGCGAATGGCTCATTAAATCAGTTATGGTTCCTTAGATCGTTTCTTCCTACTTGGATAACTGTGGCAATTCTAGAGCTAATACATGCAGTGAGCCTGAAGCCCTTTGGGCGACGGGTGCTTTTATTAGACCAAGATCGATCGGGTTTCGGCCCGTATTGTGTGGTGACTCTGGATAACTTTGTGCTGATCGCATGGCCACGAGCCGGCGACGTTTCTTTCAAGTGTCTGCCTTATCAACTTTCGATGGTAGGTTACTTGCTTACCATGGTTGTTACGGGTAACGGAGAATCAGGGTTCGATTCCGGAGAGGGAGCCTGAGAAACGGCTACCACATCCAAGGAAGGCAGCAGGCGCGCAAATTACCCACTCCCGGCACGGGGAGGTAGTGACGAAAAATAACAATACGGGACTCTTTTGAGGCCCCGTAATTGAAATGAGTACACTCTAAATCCTTTAACGAGGATCAATTGGAGGGCAAGTCTGGTGCCAGCAGCCGCGGTAATTCCAGCTCCAATAGCGTATACTAAAGCTGCTGCGGTTAAAAAGCTCGTAGTTGGATCTCAGTTCCAGACGAGTAGTGCATCTACCCGATGCGACGGCTCGGACTGAACATCATGCCGGTCCTTTCTTGGTGCACTTCATTGTGTGCCTCGAGAAGGCTGGTGCTTTTACTTTGAAAAAATTAGAGTGCTCAACGCAGGCGAGTCGCCTGAATAAACTTGCATGGAATAATAGAACAAGACCTCGTTTCTGTTCTGTTGGTTTTTGGAATACGAGGTAATGATTAAGAGGGACAGACGGGGGCATTCGTATTGCGGCGCTAGAGGTGAAATTCTTGGACCGTCGCAAGACGAACTACTGCGAAAGCATTTGCCAAGAATGTTTTCTTTGATCAAGAACGAAAGTCAGAGGTTCGAAGGCGATCAGATACCGCCCTAGTTCTGACCATAAACGATGCCAACCAGCGATCCGCCTGAGTTACTCAAATGACTCGGCGGGCAGCTTCCGGGAAACCAAAGTGTTTGGGTTCCGGGGGAAGTATGGTTGCAAAGCTGAAACTTAAAGGAATTGACGGAAGGGCACCACCAGGAGTGGAGCCTGCGGCTTAATTTGACTCAACACGGGAAAACTTACCCGGCCCGGACACTGGGAGGATTGACAGATTGAGAGCTCTTTCTTGATTCGGTGGATGGTGGTGCATGGCCGTTCTTAGTTGGTGGAGCGATTTGTCTGGTTAATTCCGATAACGAACGAGACTCTAGCCTATTAAATAGGTGCGGGGTTCCCAGCACCTTACAACCTTCTTAGAGGGACAAGCGGCTCCTAGCCGCACGAAACAGAGCAATAACAGGTCTGTGATGCCCTTAGATGTCCGGGGCCGCACGCGCGCTACACTGAAGGAAGCAGCGTGTCTTTATCCCTGTCTGAAAAGACTGGGTAACCCGTGGAACTTCTTTCGTGATTGGGATAGGGGCTTGCAATTGTTCCCCTTGAACGAGGAATTCCCAGTAAGCGCGAGTCATAAGCTCGCGTTGATTACGTCCCTGCCCTTTGTACACACCGCCCGTCGCTACTACCGATTGAATGATTTAGTGAGGTCTTCGGACCGATGTCCGGCGCGGCCTTTCGGTTGCGCCGGTCTGTTGGAAAGATGACCAAACTTGATCATTTAGAGGAAGTAAAAGTCGTAACAAGGTTTCCGTAGGTGAACCTGCGGAAGGATCATTACCGGATTGTTCGAGGGTGACGAGCGCCATTGTTTCTACCCCGTGTGGGTGAAGCAGCTCGCTGCGCCCGACGCTTTCCGCCGCTGGCCCCGCTTGGACGCGGGGACGGCTATACCCGAACATGCCGGGGATTGCCCGAATTTCGAAGGGCGCCCCGTGCCAAATTTGTTGCGCCCAGTGGACGCCGGCTGCAACCTTGGACGGTTGGCTTGGCCGCGCCCGCGGGTAGAAACGGCGTAACGCACACTGTTGGGTGGGCTTTCTGAAGTCCGCCTCGGCACTCTTGCGCGGAATGGGAGTAAGACGACCCGACCTGCTGCTCTTGCCCAGTACGAGGGGAACGGCGAAGCGTGCGGTCGGTCAAGGAACTGACGGTCGAGAGCTAATGCCGCTGCCGCTTAGTACACACGGAACCGTGGTGCGAGCGCTCTCCCGTCCTCCGCGGCAAACGCTGCCGAGTCTGAAAAGGCTGGCGGCTGCCGGTCGCTTCCTGCGGCGAGTGTGGAGTAACGACCCGACTTTGTTGCTGCCCAAGTACTAAAGGAACGGTGCGGCGCTCGGTCGGTCATGGAACCGGCGGTATTGAGGGTGCGGCTGCCAAGTACGGAAGGAACCGTGGCCTAAAGCACTCTCCCGTCCTCCGCGGCAAATTCCACCGCGCCCGAAAGGGCCGGAGGCTGCCGGTCGGCTCCCGCTCGTGACGCGCGAGGTGTCGAGTTCGCGGTTCAATGCGACGACGTCTGCAGGCTATTTGCCCGCCGCCGAGGGAAAGGCGGCGTTGCTGCGAAGTACCGAAGGAAACGCGGCTTTGCTACGTCGGAAGCGTTCTGCGGTTTGCGGACTTGTGCGCTTTGGGAAGGCGCCGCACGTCGAAAGAGGAAGTACGGACAGACGAGGGACTGTAATCCCGTATTCGAACGCACTTGCGGCCAGGCCCTTGCTGGCTTCGTCTTCCGCCTCAAGTAGACTTGTTGTGGCTCCGGCGCAGAGAGCCGTCCCTGGCACTGGCCGAGTGGCTTTGGAGAGCTGCGCGAGTACGCGCGCGCCAAGCTCTTGTCTTTCGTCTCGAGTAGGCTGTTGGATCAGCAGCGGTCATGCGGAAACGCGTGACCGCCGAACGAAAGAGCGAAACAGGAGTAGCGCACGC
>NW_027225838.1:0-51615 GCF_038994185.2 Dermacentor albipictus | reverse complement strand
TGCTAAAAAGAGCAGCATTCGCATGCTTTTCACGTCGTTTGGTGGAAATCCACACGCGCGTTCTGCCAAAAGCACCATTTGCATGCATATCGTGTGGTTTTGCAGAAAACTGCATACTCGTCTACCAAAAGTGTCATAATCATGCTTAAAACGCGTTTTGGCACAAATCCATGTGCGGGTTCTAAAAAGAGCAGCATTGGCATGCTTTTCACGTCGTTTGGTAGAAACCCACACGCGCGTTCTGCCAAAAGCACCATTTGCATGCATATCGTGTGGTTTTGCAGAAAACTGCATCCTCGTCTACCAAAAGTTGCGTATTCATGCTTAAAACGCGTTTTGGCACAAATCCATGTGCGGGTGCTAAAAAGAGCAGCATTGGCATGCTTTTCACGTCGTTTGGTAGAAATCCACACGCGCGTTCTGCCAAAAGCACCATTTGCATGCATATCGTGTAGTTTTGCAGAAAACTGCATACTCGTCTACCAAAAGTGTCATATTCATGCTTAAAACGCGTTTTGGCACAAATCCATGTGCGGGTTCTAAAAAGAGCAGCATTGGCATGCTTTTCACGTCGTTTGGTAGAAATCCACACGCGCGTTCTGCCAAAAGCGTCATTTGCATGCATATCGTGTGGTTTTGCAGAAAACTGCATCCTCGTCTACCAAAAGTGTCATATTCATGCTTAAAACGCGTTTTGGCACAAATCCATGTGCGGGTTCTAAAAAGAGCAGCATTGGCATGCTTTTCACGTCGTTTGGCAGAAATCCACACGCGCGTTCTGCCAAAAGCGTCATTTGCATGCATATCGTGTGGTTTTGCAGAAAACTGCATCCTCGTCTACCAAAAGTTGCGTATTCATGCTTAAAACGCGTTTTGGCAAAAATCCATGTGCGCGTGCTAAAAAGAGCAGCATTGGCATGCTTTTCACGTCGTTTGGTAGAAATCCACACGGGCGTTCTGCCAAAAGCACCATTTGCATGCATATCGTGTGGTTGTGCAGAAAACTGCATACTCGTCTACCAAAAGTTGCATATTCATGCTTAAAACGCGTTTTGCACAAATACATGTGCGGGTGCTAAAAAGAGCAGCATTGGCATGCTTTTCACGTCGATTGGTAGAAATCCACACGCGCGTTCTGCCAAAAGCGTCATTTGCATGCATATCGTGTGGTTTTGCAGAAAACTGCATCCTCGTCTACCAAAAGTTGCGTATTCATGCTTAAAACGCGTTTTGGCACAAATCCATGTGCGGGTGCTAAAAAGAGCAGCATTGGCATGCTTTTCACGTCGTTTGGTAGAAATCCACACGCGCGTTCTGCCAAAAGCGTCATTTGCATGCATATCGTGTGGTTTTGCAGAAAACTGCATCCTCGTCTACCAAAAGTGTCATATTCATGCTTAAAACGCGTTTTGGCACAAATCCATGTGCGGGTTCTAAAAAGAGCAGCATTGGCATGCTTTTCACGTCGTTTGGTAGAAATCTACACGGGCGTTCTGCCAAAAGCACCATTTGCATGCATATCATGTGGTTGTGCAGAAAACTGCATCCTCGTCTACCAAAAGTGTCATATTCATGCTTAAAACGCGTTTTGGCACAAATCCATGTGCGGGTTCTAAAAAGAGCAGCATTGGCATGCTTTTCACGTCGTTTGGTAGAAATCCACACGCGCGTTCTGCCAAAAGCACCATTTGCATGCATATCGTGTAGTTTTGCAGAAAACTGCATACTCGTCTACCAAAAGTGTCATATTCATGCTTAAAACGCGTTTTGGCACAAATCCATGTGCGGGTTCTAAAAAGAGCAGCATTGGCATGCTTTTCACGTCGTTTGGTAGAAATCCACACACGCGTTCTGCCAAAAGCGTCATTTGCATGCATATCGTGTGGTTTTGCAGAAAACTGCATCCTCGTCTACCAAAAGTGTCATATTCATGCTTAAAACGCGTTTTGGCACAAATCGATGTGCGGGTTCTAAAAAGAGCAGCATTGGCATGCTTTTCACATCGTTTGGTAGAAATCCACACGCGCGTTCTGCCAAAAGCGTCATTTGCATGCATATCGTGTGGTTTTGCAGAAAACTGCATCCTCGTCTACCAAAAGTGTCATATTCATGCTTAAAACGCGTTTTGGCACAAATCCATGTGCGGGTTCTAAAAAGAGCAGCATTGGCATACTTTTCACGTCGTTTGGTAGAAATCCACACGCGCGTTCTGCCAAAAGCGTCATTTGCATGCATATCGTGTGGTGTTGCAGAAAACTGCATCCTCGTCTACCAAAAGTTGCATATTCATGCTTAAAACGCGTTTTGGCACAAATCCATGTGCGGGTGCTAAAAAGAGCAGCATTGGCATGCTTTTCACGTCGTTTGGTAGAAATCCACACGCGCGTTCTGCCAAAAGCGTCATTTGCATGCATATCGTGTGGTTTTGCAGAAAACTGCATCCTCGTCTACCAAAAGTTGCGTATTCATGCTTAAAAACGCGTTTTGGCACAAATCCATGTGCGGGTGCTAAAAAGAGCAGCATTGGCATGCTTTTCACGTCGTTTGGTAGAAATCCACACGCGCGTTCTGCCAAAAGCAACATTTGCATGCATAACGTGTAGTTATGCAGAAAACTGCATACTCGTCTACCAAAAGTGTCATATTCATGCTTAAAACGCGTTTTGGCACAAATCGATGTGCGGGTTCTAAAAAGAGCAGCATTGGCATGCTTTTCACGTCGTTTGGTAGAAATCCACACGCGCGTTCTGCCAAAAGCGTCATTTGCGCTGCATATCGTGTGGTTATGCAGAAAACTGCATCCTCGTCTACCAAAAGTTGCGTATTCACGCTTAAAACGCGTTTTGGCACAATCCATGTGCGGGTGCTAAAAAGAGCAGCATTGGCATGCTTTTCACGTCGTTTGGTAGAAATCCACACGGGCGTTCTGCCAAAAGCACCATTTGCATGCATATCGTGTGGTTGTGCAGAAAACTGCATACTCGTCTACCAAAAGTGTCATATTCATGCTTAAAACGCGTTTTGGCACAAATCGATGTGCGGGTTCTAAAAAGAACAGCATTCGCATGCTTTTCACGTCGTTTGGTAGAAATCCACAAGCGCGTTCTGCCAAAAGCACCATTTGCATGCATATCGTGTGGTTTTGCAGAAAACTGCATCCTCGTCTACCAAAAGTTGCATATTCATGCTTAAAACGCGTTTTGGTACAAATCATGTGCGGGTGCTAAAAAGAGCAGCATTGGCATGCTTTTCACGTCGTTTGGTAGAAATCCACACGCGCGTTCTGCCAAAAGCGTCATTTGCATGCATATCGTGTGGTTTTGCAGAAAACTGCATCCTCGTCTACCAAAAGTTGCGTATTCATGCTTAAAACGCGTTTTGGCACAAATCCATGTGCGGGTGCTAAAAAGAGCAGCATTGGCATGCTTTTCACGTCGTTTGGTAGAAATCCACACGCGCGTTCTGCCAAAAGCACCATTTGCATGCATATCGTGTAGTTTTGCAGAAAACTACATACTCGTCTACCAAAAGTGTCATATTCATGCTTAAAACGCGTTTTGGCACAAATCCGTGTGCGGGTTCTAAAAAGAGCAGCATTGGCATGCTTTTCATGTCGTTTGGTAGAAATCCACACGCGCGTTCTGCCAAAAGCACCATTTGCATGCATATCGTGTGGTTTTGCAGAAAACTGCATCCTCGTCTACCAAAAGTGTCATATTCATGCTTAAAACGTATTTTGGCACAAATCCATGTGCGGGTTCTAAAAAGAGCAGCATTGGCATGCTTTTCACGTCGTTTGGTAGAAATCCACACGCGCGTTCTGCCAAAAGCACCATTTGCATGCATATCGTGTGGTTTTGCAGAAAACTGCATCCTCGTCTACCAAAAGTGTGATATTCATGCTTAAAACGCGTTTTGGCACAAATCCATGTGCGGGTTCTAAAAAGAGCAGCATTGGCATGCTTTTCACGTCGTTTGGTAGAAATCTACACGGGCGTTCTGCCAAAAGCGTCATTTGCATGCATATCGTGTGGTTGTGCAGAAAACTGCATACTCGTCTACCAAAAGTGTCATATTCATGCTTAAAACGCGTTTTGGCACAAATCGATGTGCGGGTTCTAAAAAGAGCAGCATTGGCATGCTTTTCACGTCGTTTGGTAGAAATCCACACGCGCGTTCTGCCAAAAGCGTCATTTGCGCTGCATATCGTGTGGTTTTGCAGAAAACTGCATCCTCGTCTACCAAAAGTGTCATATTCTTGCTTAAAACGCGTTTTGGCACAAATCCATGCGCGGGTTCTAAAAAGAGCAGCATTGGCATGCTTTTCACGTCGTTTGTTAGAAATCCACACGCGCGTTCTGCCAAAAGCGTCATTTGCATGCATATCGTGTGGTTTTGCAGGAAACTGCATCCTCGTCTACCAAAAGTTGCGTATTCGTGCTTAAAACGCGTTTTGGCACAAATCCATGTGCGGGTGCTAAAAAGAGCAGCATTGGCATGCTTTTCACGTCGTTTGGTAGAAATCCACACGGGCGTTCTGCCAAAAGCACCATTTGCATGCATATCGTGTGGTTGTGCAGAAAACTGCATACTCGTCTACCAAAAGTGTCGTATTCATGCTTAAAACGCGTTTTGGCACAAATCGATGTGCGTGTTCTAAAAAGAGCAGCATTGGCATGCTTTTCACGTCGTTTGGTAGAAATCCACACGCGCGTTCTGCCAAAAGCACCATTTGCATGCATATCGTGTGGTTTTGCAGAAAACTGCATCCTCGTCTACCAAAAGTTGCGTATTCATGCTTAAAACGCGTTTTGGCACAAATCCATGTGCGGGTGCTAAAAAGAGCAGCATTGGCATGCTTTTCACGTCGTTTGGTAGAAATCCACACGCGCGTTCTGCCAAAAGCGTCATTTGCATGCATATCGTGTGGTTTTGCAGAAAACTGCATCCTCGTCTACCAAAAGTGTCATATTCATGCTTAAAACGCGTTTTGGCACAAATCCATGTGCGGGTTCTAAAAAAAGCAGCATTGGCATGCTTTTCACGTCGTTTGGTAGAAATCCATACGCGCGTTCTGCCAAAAGCGTCATTTGCATGCATATCGTGTGGTTTTGCAGAAAACTGCATCCTCGTCTACCAAAAGTTGCGTATTCATGCTTAAAACGCGTTTTGGCACAAATCCATGTGCGGGTTCTAAAAAGAGCAGCATTGGCATGCTTTTCACGTCGTTTGGTAGAAATCCACACGCGCGTTCTGCCAAAAGCACCATTTGCATGCATATCGTGTGGTTTTGCAGAAAACTGCATCCTCGTCTACCAAAAGTTGCGTATTCATGCTTAAAACGCGTTTTGGCACAAATTCATGTGCGGGTGCTAAAAAGAGCAGCATTGGCATGCTTTTCACGTCGTTTGGTAGAAATCCACACGCGCGTTCTGCCAAAAGCACCATTTGCATGCATATCGTGTAGTTTTGCAGAAAACTGCATACTCGTCTACCAAAAGTGTCATATTCATGCTTAAAACGCGTTTTGGCACAAATCCATGTGCGGGTTCTAAAAAGAGCAGCATTGGCATGCTTTTCACGTCGTTTGGTAGAAATCCACACGCGCATTCTGCCAAAAGCGTCATTTGCATGCATATCGTGTGGTTTTGCAGAAAACTGCATCCTCGTCTACCAAAAGTGTCATATTCATGCTTAAAACGCGTTTTGGCACAAATCCATGTGCGAGTTCTAAAAAGAGCAGCATTGGCATGCTTTTCACGTCGTTTGGTAGAAATCCACACGCGCGTTCTGCCAAAAGCACCATTTGCATGCATATCGTGTGGTTTTGCAGAAAACTGCATCCTCGTCTACGAAAAGTTGCATATTCATGCTTAAAACGCGTTTTGGCACAAATACATGTGCGGGTGCTAAAAAGAGCAGCATTGGCATGCTTTTCACGTCGATTGGTAGAAATCCACACGCGCGTTCTGCCAAAAGCGTCATTTGCATGCATATCGTGTGGTTTTGCAGAAAACTGCATCCTCGTCTACCAAAAGTTGCGTATTCATGCTTAGAACGCGTTTTGGCACAAATCCATGTGCGGGTGCTAAAAAGAGCAGCATTGGCATGCTTTTCACGTCGTTTGGTAAAAATCCACACGCGCGTTCTGCCAAAAGCGTCATTTGCATGCATATCGTGTGGTTTTGCAGAAAACTGCATCCTCGTCTACCAAAAGTGTCATATTCATGCTTAAAACGCGTTTTGGCACAAATCCATGTGCGGGTTCTAAAAAGAGCAGCATTGGCATGCTTTTCACGTCGTTTGGTAGAAATCCACACGCGCGTTCTGCCAAAAGCGTCATTTGCATGCATATCGTGTGGTTTTGCAGAAAACTGCATTCTCGTCTACCAAAAGTTGCGTATTCATGCTTAAAACGCGTTTTGGCACAAATCCATGTGCGGGTGCTAAAAAGAGCAGCATTGGCATGCTTTTCACGTCGTTTGGTAGAAATCCACACGGGCGTTCTGCCAAAAGCACCATTTGCATGCATATCGTGTGGTTGTGCAGAAAACTGCATACTCGTCTACCAAAAGTGTCATATTCATGCTTAAAACGCGTTTTGGCACAAATCGATGTGCGGGTTCTAAAAAGAGCAGCATTGGCATGCTTTTCACGTCGTTTGGTAGAAATCCACACGCGCGTTCTGCCAAAAGCACCATTTGCATGCATATCGTGTGGTTTTGCAGAAAACTGCATCCTCGTCTACGAAAAGTTGCATATTCATGCTTAAAACGCGTTTTGGCACAAATACATGTGCGGGTCCTAAAAAGAGCAGCATTGGCATGCTTTTCACGTCGTTTGGTAGAAATCCACACGCGCGTTCTGCCAAAAGCGTCATTTGCATGCATATCGTGTGGTTTTGCAGAAAACTGCATTCTCGTCTACCAAAAGTTGCGTATTCATGCTTAAAACGCGTTTTGGCACAAATCCATGTGCGGGTGCTAAAAAGAGCAGCATTCGCATGCTTTTCACGTCGTTTGGTGGAAATCCACACGCGCATTCTGCCAAAAGCACCATTTGCATGCATATCGTGTGGTTTTGCAGAAAACTGCATACTCGTCTACCAAAAGTGTCATAATCATGCTTAAAACGCGTTTTGGCACAAATCCATGTGCGGGTTCTAAAAAGAGCAGCATTGGCATGCTTTTCACGTCGTTTGGTAGAAATCCACACGCGCGTTCTGCCAAAAGCACCATTTGCATGCATATCGTGTGGTTTTGCAGAAAACTGCATCCTCGTCTACCAAAAGTTGCGTATTCATGCTTAAAACGCGTTTTGGCAAAAATCCATGTGCGGGTGCTAAAAAGAGCAGCATTGGCATGCTTTTCACGTCGTTTGGTAGAAATCCACACGCGCGTTCTGCCAAAAGCGTCATTTGCATGCATATCGCGTGGTTTTGCAGAAAACTGCATCCTCGTCTACCAAAAGTTGCGTATTCATGCTTAAAACGCGTTTTGGCAAAAATCCATGTGCGGGTGCTAAAAAGAGCAGCATTGGCATGCTTTTCACGTCGTTTGGTAGAAATCCACACGGGCGTTCTGCCAAAAGCACCATTTGCATGCATATCGTGTGGTTGTGCAGAAAACTGCATACTCGTCTAACAAAAGTGTCATATTCATGCTTAAAACGCGTTTTGGCACAAATCGATGTGCGGGTTCTAAAAAGAGCAGCATTGGCATGCTTTTCACGTCGTTTGGTAGAAATCCACACGCGCGTTCTGCCAAAAGCGTCATTTGCATGCATATCGTGTGGTTTTGCAGAAAACTGCATCCTCGTCTACCAAAAGTGTCATATTCATGCTTAAAACGCGTTTTGGCACAAATCCATGTGCGGGTTCTAAAAAGAGCAGCATTGGCATGCTTTTCACGTCGTTTGGTAGAAATCCACACGCGCGTTCTGCCAAAAGCGTCATTTGCATGCATATCGTGTGGTTTTGCAGAAAACTGCATCCTCGTCTACCAAAAGTTGCGTATTCATGCTTAAAACGCGTTTTGGCACAAATCCATGTGCGGGTGCTAAAAAGAGCAGCATTGGCATGCTTTTCACGTCGTTTGGTAGAAATCCACACGGGCGTTCTGCCAAAAGCACCATTTGCATGCATATCGTGTGGTTGTGCAGAAAACTGCATACTCGTCTACCAAAAGTGTCATATTCATGCTTAAAACGCGTTTTGGCACAAATCGATGTGCGGGTTCTAAAAAGAGCAGCATCGGCATGCTTTTCACGTCGTTTGGTAGAAATCCACACGCGCGTTCTGCCAAAAGCGTCATTTGCATGCATATCGTGTGGTTTTGCAGAAAACTGCATCCTCGTCTACCAAAAGTTGCGTATTCATGCTTAAAACGCGTTTTGGCACAAATCCATGTGCGGGTGCTAAAAAGAGCAGCATTGGCATGCTTTTCACGTCGTTTGGTAGAAATCCACACGGGCGTTCTGCCAAAAGCACCATTTGCATGCATATCGTGTGGTTGTGCAGAAAACTGCATACTCGTCTACGAAAAGTGTCATATTCATGCTTAAAACGCGTTTTGGCACAAATCGATGTGCGGGTTCTAAAAAGAGCAGCATTGGCATGCTTTTCACGTCGTTTGGTAGAAATCCACACGCGCGTTCTGCCAAAAGCGTCATTTGCATGCATATCGTGTGGTTTTGCAGAAAACTGCATCCTCGTCTACCAAAAGTTGCGTATTCATGCTTAAAACGCGTTTTGGCACAAATCCATGTGCGGGTGCTAAAAAGAGCAGCATTGGCATGCTTTTCACGTCGTTTGGTAGAAATCCACACGGGCGTTCTGCCAAAAGCACCATTTGCATGCATATCGTGTGGTTGTGCAGAAAACTGCATACTCGTCTACCAAAAGTGTCATATTCATGCTTAAAACGCGTTTTGGCACAAATCGATGTGCGGGTTCTAAAAAGAGCAGCATTGGCATGCTTTTCACGTCGTATGGTAGAAATCCACACGCGCGTTCTTCCAAAAGCGTCATTTGCATGCATATCGTGTGGTTTTGCAGAAAACTGCATCCTCGTCTACCAAGAGTTGCGTATTCATGCTTAAAACGCGTTTTGGCACAAATCCATGTGCGGGTGCTAAAAAGAGCAGCATTGGCATGCTTTTCACGTCGTTTGGTAGAAATCCACACGGGCGTTCTGCCAAAAGCACCATTTGCATGCATATCGTGTGGTTGTGCAGAAAACTGCATACTCGTCTACCAAAAGTGTCATATTCATGCTTAAAACGCGTTTTGGCACAAATCCATGTGCGGGTTCTAAAAAGAGCAGCATTGGCATGCTTTTCACGTCGTTTGGTAGAAATCCATACGCGCGTTCTGCCAAAAGCGTCATTTGCATGCATATCGTGTGGTTTTGCAGAAAACTGCATCCTCGTCTACCAAAAGTTGCGTATTCATGCTTAAAACGCGTTTTGGCACAAATCCATGTGCGGGTTCTAAAAAGAGCAGCATTGGCATGCTTTTTACGTCGTTTGGTAGAAATCCACACGCGCGTTCTGCCAAAAGCACCATTTTCATGCATATCGTGTGGTTTTGCAGAAAACTGCATCCTCGTCTACCAAAAGTTGCGTATTCATGCTTAAAACGCGTTTTGGCACAAATCCATGTGCGGGTGCTAAAAAGAGCAGCATTGGCATGCTTTTCACGTCGTTTGGTAGAAATCCACACAGCGTTCTGCCAAAAGCACCATTTGCATGCATATCGTGTAGTTTTGCAGAAAACTGCATACTCGTCTACCAAAAGTGTCATATTCATGCTTAAAACGCGTTTTGGCACAAATACATGTGCGGGTTCTAAAAAGAGCAGCATTGGCATGCTTTTCACGTCGTTTGGTAGAAATCCACACGCGCGTTCTGCCAAAAGCGTCATTTGCATGCATATCGTGTGGTTTTGCAGAAAACTGCATCCTCGTCTACCAAAAGTGTCATATTCATGCTTAAAACGCGTTTTGGCACAAATCCATGTGCGGGTTCTAAAAAGAGCAGCATTGGCATGCTTTTCACGTCGTTTGGTAGAAATCCACACGCGCGTTCTGCCAAAAGCGTCATTTGCATGCATATCGTGTGGTTTTGCAGAAAACTGCATTCTCGTCTACCAAAAGTTGCGTATTCATGCTTAAAACGCGTTTTGGCACAAATCCATGTGCGGGTGCTAAAAAGAGCAGCATTCGCATGCTTTTCACGTCGTTTGGTGGAAATCCACACGCGCATTCTGCCAAAAGCACCATTTGCATGCATATCGTGTGGTTTTGCAGAAAACTGCATACTCGTCTACCAAAAGTGTCATAATCATGCTTAAAACGCGTTTTGGCACAAATCCATGTGCGGGTTCTAAAAAGAGCAGCATTGGCATGCTTTTCACGTCGTTTGGTAGAAATCCACACGCGCGTTCTGCCAAAAGCACCATTTGCATGCATATCGTGTGGTTTTGCAGAAAACAGCATCCTCGTCTACCAAAAGTTGCGTATTCATGCTTAAAACGCGTTTTGGCACAAATCCATGTGCGGGTGCTAAAAAGAGCAGCATTGGCATGCTTTTCACGTCGTTTGGTAGAAATCCACACGCGCGTTCTGCCAAAAGCACCATTTGCATGCATATCGTGTAGTTTTGCAGAAAACTGCATACTCGTCTACCAAAAGTGTCATATTCATGCTTAAAACGCGTTTTGGCACAAATCCATGTGCGGGTTCTAAAAAGAGCAGCATTGGCATGCTTTTCACGTCGTTTGGTAGAAATCCACACGCGCGTTCTGCCAAAAGCGTCATTTGCATGCATATCGTGTGGTTTTGCAGAAAACTGCATCCTCGTCTACCAAAAGTGTCATATTCATGCTTAAAACGCGTTTTGGCACAAATCCATGTGCGGGTTCTAAAAAGAGCAGCATTGGTATGCTTTTCACGTCGTTTGGTAGAAATCCACACGCGCGTTCTGCCAAAAGCGTCATTTGCATGCATATCGTGTGGTTTTGCAGAAAACTGCATCCTCGTCTACCAAAAGTTGCGTATTCATGCTTAAAACGCGTTTTGGCAAAAATCCATGTGCGGGTGCTAAAAAGAGCAGCATTGGCATGCTTTTCACGTCGTTTGGTAGAAATCCACACGGGCGTTCTGCCAAAAGCACCATTTGCATGCATATCGTGTGGTTGTGCAGAAAACTGCATACTCGTCTACCAAAAGTGTCATATTCATGCTTAAAACGCGTTTTGGCACAAATCGATGTGCGGGTTCTAAAAAGAGCAGCATTGGCATGCTTTTCACGTCGTTTGGTAGAAATCCAGACGCGCGTTCTGCCAAAAGCGTCATTTGCATGCATATCGTGTGGTTTTGCAGAAAACTGCATCCTCGTCTACCAAAAGTGTCATATTCATGCTTAAAACGCGTTTTGGCACAAATCCATGTGCGGGTACTAAAAAGAGCAGCATTGGCATGCTTTTCACGTCGTTTGGTAGAAATCCACACGCGCGTTCTGCCAAAAGCGTCATTTGCATGCATATCGTGTGGTTTTGCAGAAAACTGCATCCTCGTCTACCAAAAGTTGCGTATTCATGCTTAAAACGCGTTTTGGCACAAATCCATGTGCGGGTGCTAAAAAGAGCAGCATTGGCATGCTTTTCACGTCGTTTGGTAGAAATCCACACGGGCGTTCTGCCAAAAGCACCATTTGCATGCATATCGTGTGGTTGTGCAGAAAACTGCATACTCGTCTACCAAAAGTGTCATATTCATGCTTAAAACGCGTTTTGGCACAAATCGATGTGCGGGTTCTAAAAAGAGCAGCATTGGCATGCTTTTCACGTCGTTTGGTAGAAATCCACACGCGCGTTCTGCCAAAAGCACCATTTGCATGCATATCGTGTGGTTTTGCAGAAAACTGCATCCTCGTCTACCAAAAGTTGCGTATTCATGCTTAAAACGCGTTTTGGCACAAATCCATGTGCGGGTGCTAAAAAGAGCAGCATTGGCATGCTTTTCACGTCGTTTGGTAGAAATCCACACGCGCGTTCTGCCAAAAGCACCATTTGCCTGCACATCGTGTAGTTTTGCAGAAAACTGCATACTCGTCTACCAAAAGTGTCATATTCATGCTTAAAACGCGTTTTGGCACAAATCCATGTGCGGGTTCTAAAAAGAGCAGCATTGGCATGCTTTTCACGTCGTTTGGTAGAAATCCACACGCGCGTTCTGCCAAAAGCGTCATTTGAATGCATATCGTGTGGTTTTGCAGAAAACTGCATCCTCGTCTACCAAAAGTGTCATATTCATGCTTAAAACGCGTTTTGGCACAAATCCATGTGCGGGTTCTAAAAAGAGCAGCATTGGCATGCTTTTCACGTCGTTTGGTAGAAATCCACACGCGCGTTCTGCCAAAAGCGTCATTTGCATGCATATCGTGTGGTTTTGCAGAAAACTGCATCCTCGTCTACCAAAAGTTGCGTATTCATGCTTAAAACGCGTTTTGGCAAAAATCCATGTGCGGGTGCTAAAAAGAGCAGCATTGGCATGCTTTTCACGTCGTTTGGTAGAAATCCACACGGGCGTTCTGCCAAAAGCACCATTTGCATGCATTTCGTGTGGTTGTGCAGAAAACTGCATACTCGTCTACCAAAAGTGTCATATTCATGCTTAAAACGCGTTTTGGCACAAATCCATGTGCGGGGTCTAAAAAGAGCAGCATTGGCATGCTTTTCACGTCGTTTGGTAGAAATCCACACGCGCGTTCTGCCAAAAGCGTCATTGGCATGCATATCGTGTGGTTTTGCAGAAAACTGCATCCTCGTCTACCAAAAGTGTCATATTCATGCTTAAAACACGTTTTGGCACAAATCCATGTGCGGGTGCTAAAAAGAGCAGCATTCGCATGCTTTTCACGTCGTTTGGTAGAAATCCACACGCGCGTTCTGCCAAAAGCGTCATTTGCATGCATATCGTGTGGTTTTGCAGAAAACTGCATCCTCGTCTACCAAAAGTGTCATATTCATGCTTAAAACGCGTTTTGGCACAAATCCATGTGCGGGTTCTAAAAAGAGCAGCATTGGCATGCTTTTCACGTCGTTTGGTAGAAATCCACACGCGCGTTCTGCCAAAAGCGTCATTTGCATGCATATCGTGTGGTTTTGCAGAAAACTGCATCCTCGTCTACCAAAAGTTGCGTATTCATGCTTAAAACGCGTTTTGGCACAAATCCATGTGCGGGTGCTAAAAAGAGCAGCATTGGCATGCTTTTCACGTCGTTTGGTAGAAATCCACACGGGCGTTCTGCCAAAAGCACCATTTGCATGCATATCGTGTGGTTGTGCAGAAAACTGCATACTCGTCTACGAAAAGTGTCATATTCATGCTTAAAACGCGTTTTGGCACAAATCGATGTGCGGGTTCTAAAAAGAGCAGCATTGGCATGCTTTTCACGTCGTTTGGTAGAAATCCACACGCGCGTTCTGCCAAAAGCGTCATTTGCATGCATATCGTGTGGTTTTGCAGAAAACTGCATCCTCGTCTACCAAAAGTTGCGTATTCATGCTTAAAACGCGTTTTGGCACAAATCCATGTGCGGGTGCTAAAAAGAGCAGCATTGGCATGCTTTTCACGTCGTTTGGTAGAAATCCACACGGGCGTTCTGCCAAAAGCACCATTTGCATGCATATCGTGTGGTTGTGCAGAAAACTGCATACTCGTCTACCAAAAGTGTCATATTCATGCTTAAAACGCGTTTTGGCACAAATCGATGTGCGGGTTCTAAAAAGAGCAGCATTGGCATGCTTTTCACGTCGTATGGTAGAAATCCACACGCGCGTTCTTCCAAAAGCGTCATTTGCATGCATATCGTGTGGTTTTGCAGAAAACTGCATCCTCGTCTACCAAGAGTTGCGTATTCATGCTTAAAACGCGTTTTGGCACAAATCCATGTGCGGGTGCTAAAAAGAGCAGCATTGGCATGCTTTTCACGTCGTTTGGTAGAAATCCACACGGGCGTTCTGCCAAAAGCACCATTTGCATGCATATCGTGTGGTTGTGCAGAAAACTGCATACTCGTCTACCAAAAGTGTCATATTCATGCTTAAAACGCGTTTTGGCACAAATCCATGTGCGGGTTCTAAAAAGAGCAGCATTGGCATGCTTTTCACGTCGTTTGGTAGAAATCCATACGCGCGTTCTGCCAAAAGCGTCATTTGCATGCATATCGTGTGGTTTTGCAGAAAACTGCATCCTCGTCTACCAAAAGTTGCGTATTCATGCTTAAAACGCGTTTTGGCACAAATCCATGTGCGGGTTCTAAAAAGAGCAGCATTGGCATGCTTTTTACGTCGTTTGGTAGAAATCCACACGCGCGTTCTGCCAAAAGCACCATTTTCATGCATATCGTGTGGTTTTGCAGAAAACTGCATCCTCGTCTACCAAAAGTTGCGTATTCATGCTTAAAACGCGTTTTGGCACAAATCCATGTGCGGGTGCTAAAAAGAGCAGCATTGGCATGCTTTTCACGTCGTTTGGTAGAAATCCACACAGCGTTCTGCCAAAAGCACCATTTGCATGCATATCGTGTAGTTTTGCAGAAAACTGCATACTCGTCTACCAAAAGTGTCATATTCATGCTTAAAACGCGTTTTGGCACAAATACATGTGCGGGTTCTAAAAAGAGCAGCATTGGCATGCTTTTCACGTCGTTTGGTAGAAATCCACACGCGCGTTCTGCCAAAAGCGTCATTTGCATGCATATCGTGTGGTTTTGCAGAAAACTGCATCCTCGTCTACCAAAAGTGTCATATTCATGCTTAAAACGCGTTTTGGCACAAATCCATGTGCGGGTTCTAAAAAGAGCAGCATTGGCATGCTTTTCACGTCGTTTGGTAGAAATCCACACGCGCGTTCTGCCAAAAGCGTCATTTGCATGCATATCGTGTGGTTTTGCAGAAAACTGCATTCTCGTCTACCAAAAGTTGCGTATTCATGCTTAAAACGCGTTTTGGCACAAATCCATGTGCGGGTGCTAAAAAGAGCAGCATTCGCATGCTTTTCACGTCGTTTGGTGGAAATCCACACGCGCATTCTGCCAAAAGCACCATTTGCATGCATATCGTGTGGTTTTGCAGAAAACTGCATACTCGTCTACCAAAAGTGTCATAATCATGCTTAAAACGCGTTTTGGCACAAATCCATGTGCGGGTTCTAAAAAGAGCAGCATTGGCATGCTTTTCACGTCGTTTGGTAGAAATCCACACGCGCGTTCTGCCAAAAGCACCATTTGCATGCATATCGTGTGGTTTTGCAGAAAACAGCATCCTCGTCTACCAAAAGTTGCGTATTCATGCTTAAAACGCGTTTTGGCACAAATCCATGTGCGGGTGCTAAAAAGAGCAGCATTGGCATGCTTTTCACGTCGTTTGGTAGAAATCCACACGCGCGTTCTGCCAAAAGCACCATTTGCATGCATATCGTGTAGTTTTGCAGAAAACTGCATACTCGTCTACCAAAAGTGTCATATTCATGCTTAAAACGCGTTTTGGCACAAATCCATGTGCGGGTTCTAAAAAGAGCAGCATTGGCATGCTTTTCACGTCGTTTGGTAGAAATCCACACGCGCGTTCTGCCAAAAGCGTCATTTGCATGCATATCGTGTGGTTTTGCAGAAAACTGCATCCTCGTCTACCAAAAGTGTCATATTCATGCTTAAAACGCGTTTTGGCACAAATCCATGTGCGGGTTCTAAAAAGAGCAGCATTGGTATGCTTTTCACGTCGTTTGGTAGAAATCCACACGCGCGTTCTGCCAAAAGCGTCATTTGCATGCATATCGTGTGGTTTTGCAGAAAACTGCATCCTCGTCTACCAAAAGTTGCGTATTCATGCTTAAAACGCGTTTTGGCAAAAATCCATGTGCGGGTGCTAAAAAGAGCAGCATTGGCATGCTTTTCACGTCGTTTGGTAGAAATCCACACGGGCGTTCTGCCAAAAGCACCATTTGCATGCATATCGTGTGGTTGTGCAGAAAACTGCATACTCGTCTACCAAAAGTGTCATATTCATGCTTAAAACGCGTTTTGGCACAAATCGATGTGCGGGTTCTAAAAAGAGCAGCATTGGCATGCTTTTCACGTCGTTTGGTAGAAATCCAGACGCGCGTTCTGCCAAAAGCGTCATTTGCATGCATATCGTGTGGTTTTGCAGAAAACTGCATCCTCGTCTACCAAAAGTGTCATATTCATGCTTAAAACGCGTTTTGGCACAAATCTATGTGCGGGTACTAAAAAGAGCAGCATTGGCATGCTTTTCACGTCGTTTGGTAGAAATCCACACGCGCGTTCTGCCAAAAGCGTCATTTGCATGCATATCGTGTGGTTTTGCAGAAAACTGCATCCTCGTCTACCAAAAGTTGCGTATTCATGCTTAAAACGCGTTTTGGCACAAATCCATGTGCGGGTGCTAAAAAGAGCAGCATTGGCATGCTTTTCACGTCGTTTGGTAGAAATCCACACGGGCGTTCTGCCAAAAGCACCATTTGCATGCATATCGTGTGGTTGTGCAGAAAACTGCATACTCGTCTACCAAAAGTGTCATATTCATGCTTAAAACGCGTTTTGGCACAAATCGATGTGCGGGTTCTAAAAAGAGCAGCATTGGCATGCTTTTCACGTCGTTTGGTAGAAATCCACACGCGCGTTCTGCCAAAAGCACCATTTGCATGCATATCGTGTGGTTTTGCAGAAAACTGCATCCTCGTCTACCAAAAGTTGCGTATTCATGCTTAAAACGCGTTTTGGCACAAATCCATGTGCGGGTGCTAAAAAGAGCAGCATTGGCATGCTTTTCACGTCGTTTGGTAGAAATCCACACGCGCGTTCTGCCAAAAGCACCATTTGCCTGCACATCGTGTAGTTTTGCAGAAAACTGCATACTCGTCTACCAAAAGTGTCATATTCATGCTTAAAACGCGTTTTGGCACAAATCCATGTGCGGGTTCTAAAAAGAGCAGCATTGGCATGCTTTTCACGTCGTTTGGTAGAAATCCACACGCGCGTTCTGCCAAAAGCGTCATTTGAATGCATATCGTGTGGTTTTGCAGAAAACTGCATCCTCGTCTACCAAAAGTGTCATATTCATGCTTAAAACGCGTTTTGGCACAAATCCATGTGCGGGTTCTAAAAAGAGCAGCATTGGCATGCTTTTCACGTCGTTTGGTAGAAATCCACACGCGCGTTCTGCCAAAAGCGTCATTTGCATGCATATCGTGTGGTTTTGCAGAAAACTGCATCCTCGTCTACCAAAAGTTGCGTATTCATGCTTAAAACGCGTTTTGGCAAAAATCCATGTGCGGGTGCTAAAAAGAGCAGCATTGGCATGCTTTTCACGTCGTTTGGTAGAAATCCACACGGGCGTTCTGCCAAAAGCACCATTTGCATGCATTTCGTGTGGTTGTGCAGAAAACTGCATACTCGTCTACCAAAAGTGTCATATTCATGCTTAAAACGCGTTTTGGCACAAATCCATGTGCGGGGTCTAAAAAGAGCAGCATTGGCATGCTTTTCACGTCGTTTGGTAGAAATCCACACGCGCGTTCTGCCAAAAGCGTCATTGGCATGCATATCGTGTGGTTTTGCAGAAAACTGCATCCTCGTCTACCAAAAGTGTCATATTCATGCTTAAAACACGTTTTGGCACAAATCCATGTGCGGGTGCTAAAAAGAGCAGCATTCGCATGCTTTTCACGTCGTTTGGTAGAAATCCACACGCGCGTTCTGCCAAAAGCGTCATTTGCATGCATATCGTGTGGTTTTGCAGAAAACTGCATCCTCGTCTACCAAAAGTGTCATATTCATGCTTAAAACGCGTTTTGGCACAAATCCATGTGCGGGTTCTAAAAAGAGCAGCATTGGCATGCTTTTCACGTCGTTTGGTAGAAATCCACACGCGCGTTCTGCCAAAAGCGTCATTTGCATGCATATCGTGTGGTTTTGCAGAAAACTGCATCCTCGTCTACCAAAAGTTGCGTATTCATGCTTAAAACGCGTTTTGGCACAAATCCATGTGCGGGTGCTAAAAAGAGCAGCATTGGCATGCTTTTCACGTCGTTTGGTAGAAATCCACACGCGCGTTCTGCCAAAAGCACCATTTGCATGCATATCGTGTGGTTTTGCAGAAAACTGCATCCTCGTCTACCAAAAGTTGCATATTCATGCTTAAAACGCGTTTTGGCACAAATACATGTGCGGGTGCTAAAAAGGGCAGCATTGGCATGCTTTTCACGTCGATTGGTAGAAATCCACACGCGCGTTCTGCCAAAAGCGTCATTTGCATGCATATCGTGTGGTTTTGCAGAAAACTGCATCCTCGTCTACCAAAAGTTGCGTATTCATGCTTAAAACGCGTTTTGGCACAAATCCATGTGCGGGTGCTAAAAAGAGCAGCATTGGCATGCTTTTCACGTCGTTTGGTAGAAATCCACACGCGCGTTCTGCCAAAAGCACCATTTGCATGCATATCGTGTGGTTTTGCAGAAAACTGCATCCTCGTCTACCAAAGTGTCATATTCATGCTTAAAACGCGTTTTGGCACAAATCCATGTGCGGGTTGTAAAAAGAGCAGCATTGGCATGCTTTTCACGTCGTTTGGTAGAAATCCACACGCGCGTTCTGCCAAAAGCACCATTTGCATGCATATCGTGTGGTTTTGCAGAAAACTGCATCCTCGTCTACCAAAAGTGTCATATTCATGCTTAAAACGCGTTTTGGCACAAATCCATGTGCGGGTTGTAAAAAGAGCAGCATTGGCATGCTTTTCACGTCGTTTGGTAGAAATCCACACGCGCGTTCTGCCAAAAGCGTCATTTGCATGCATATCGTGTGGTTTTGCAGAAAACTGCATCCTCGTCTACCAAAAGTTGCGTATTCATGATTAAAACGCGTTTTGGCACAAATCCATGTGCGGGTGCTAAAAAGAGCAGCATTGGCATGCTTTTCACGTCGTTTGGTAGAAATCCACACGCGCGTTCTGCCAAAAGCACCATTTGCATGCATATCGTGTAGTTTTGCAGAAAACTGCATACTCGTCTACCAAAAGTGTCATATTCATGTTTAAAACGCGTTTTGGCACAAATCCATGTGCGGGTTCTAAAAAGAGCAGCATTGGCATGCTTTTCACGTCGTTTGGTAGAAATCCACACGCGCGTTCTGCCAAAAGCGTCATTTGCATGCATATCGTGTGGTTTTGCAGAAAACTGCATCCTCGTCTACCAAAAGTGTCATATTCATGCTTAAAACGCGTTTTGGCACAAATCCATGTGCGGGTGCTAAAAAGAGCAGCATTGGCATGCTTTTCACGTCGTTTGGTAGAAATCCACACGGGCGTTCTGCCAAAAGCACCATTTGCATGCATATCGTGTGGTTGTGCAGAAAACTGCATACTCGTCTACCAAAAGTGTCATATTCATGCTTAAAACGCGTTTTGGCACAAATCGATGTGCGGGTTCTAAAAAGAGCAGCATTGGCATGCTTTTCACGTCGTTTGGTAGAAATCCACACGCGCGTTCTGCCAAAAGCACCATTTGCATGCATATCGTGTGGTTTTGCAGAAAACTGCATCCTCGTCTACCAAAAGTTGCGTATTCATGCTTAAAACGCGTTTTGGCACAAATCCATGTGCGGGTGCTAAAAAGAGCAGCATTGGCATGCTTTTCACGTCGTTTGGTAGAAATCCACACGCGCGTTCTGCCAAAAGCACCATTTGCCTGCACATCGTGTAGTTTTGCAGAAAACTGCATACTCGTCTACCAAAAGTGTCATATTCATGCTTAAAACGCGTTTTGGCACAAATCCATGTGCGGGTTCTAAAAAGAGCAGCATTGGCATGCTTTTCACGTCGTTTGGTAGAAATCCACACGCGCGTTCTGCAAAAAGCGTCATTTGCATGCATATCGTGTGGTTTTGCAGAAAACTGCATCCTCGTCTACCAAAAGTGTCATATTCATGCTTAAAACGCGTTTTGGCACAAATCCATGTGCGGGTTCTAAAAAGAGCAGCATTGGCATGCTTTTCACGTCGTTTGGTAGAAATCCACACGCGCGTTCTGCCAAAAGCGTCATTTGCATGCATATCGTTTGGTTTGGAGAAAACTGCATCCTCGTCTACCAAAAGTTGCGTATTCATGCTTAAAACGCGTTTTGGCAAAAATCCATGTGCGGGTGCTAAAAAGAGCAGCATTGGCATGCTTTTCACGTCGTTTGGTAGAAATCCACACGGGCGTTCTGCCAAAAGCACCATTTGCATGCATTTCGTGTGGTTGTGCAGAAAACTGCATACTCGTCTACCAAAAGTGTCATATTCATGCTTAAAACGCGTTTTGGCACAAATCGATGTGCGGATTCTAAAAAGAGCAGCATTGGCATGCTTTTCACGTCGTTTGGTAGAAATCCACACGCGCGTTCTGCCAAAAGCACCATTTGCATGCATATCGTGTGGTTTTGCAGAAAACTGCATCCTCGTCTACTAAAAGTTGCATATTCATGCTTAAAACGCGTTTTGGCACAAATCCATGTGCGGGTGCTAAAAAGAGCAGCATTGGCATGCTTTTCACGTCGTTTGGTAGAAATCCACACGCGCGTTCTGCCAAAAGCACCATTTGCATGCATATCGTGTGGTTTTGCAGAAAACTGCATCCTCGTCTACCAAAAGTGTGATATTCATGCTTAAAACGCGTTTTGGCACAAATCCATGTGCGGGTTCTAAAAAGAGCAGCATTGGCATGCTTTTCACGTCGTTTGGTAGAAATCCACACGCGCATTCTGCCAAAAGCACCATTTGCATGCATATCGTGTGGTTTTGCAGAAAACTGCATCCTCGTCTACCAAAAGTGTCATATTCATGCTTAAAACGGGTTTTGGCACAAATCCATGTGCGGGTTCTGAAAAGAGCAGCATTGGCATGCTTTTCACGTCGTTTGGTAGAAATCCACACGCGCGTTCTGCCAAAAGCGTCATTTGCATGCATATCGTGTGGTTTTGCAGAAAACTGCATCCTCGTCTACCAAAAGTTGCATATTCATGCTTAAAACGCGTTTTGGCAGAAATCCATGTGCGGGTGCTAAAAAGAGCAGCATTGGCATGCTTTTCACGTCGTTTGGTAGTAATCCACACGCGCGTTCTGCCAAAAGCGTCATTTGCATGCATATCGTGTGGTTTTGCAGAAAACTGCATCCTCGTCTACCAAAAGTGTCTTATTCATACTTAAAACGCGTTTTGGCACAAATCCATGTGCGGGTTCTAAAAAGAGCAGCATTGGCATGCTTCTCACGTCGTTTGGTAGAAATCCACACGCGCGTTCTACCAAAAGCGTCATTTGCATGCATATCGTGTGGTTTTGCAGAAAACTGCATCATCGTCTACCAAAAGTTGCGTATTCATGCTTAAAACGCGTTTTGGCACAAATCCATGTGCGGGTGCTAAAAAGAGCAGCATTGGCATGCTTTTCACGTCGTTTGGTAGAAATCCACACGCGCGTTCTGCCAAAAGCACCATTTGCATGCATATCGTGTAGTTTTGCAGAAAACTGCATACTCGTCTACCAAAAGTGTCATATTCATGCTTAAAACGCGTTTTGGCACAAATCCGTGTGCGGGTTCTAAAAAGAGCAGCATTGGCATGCTTTTCACGTCGTTTGGTAGAAATCCACACGCGCGTTCTGCCAAAAGCACCATTTGCATGCATATCGTGTGGTTTTGCAGAAAACTGCATCCTCGTCTACCAAAAGTGTCATATTCATGCTTAAAACGTATTTTGGCACAAATCCATGTGCGGGTTCTAAAAAGAGCAGCATTGGCATGCTTTTCACGTCGTTTGGTAGAAATCCACACGCGCGTTCTGCCAAAAGCACCATTTGCATGCATATCGTGTGGTTTTGCAGAAAACTGCATCCTCGTCTACCAAAAGTGTGATATTCATGCTTAAAACGCGTTTTGGCACAAATCCATGTGCGGGTTCTAAAAAGAGCAGCATTGGCATGCTTTTCACGTCGTTTGGTAGAAATCCACACGCGCATTCTGCCAAAAGCACCATTTGCATGCATATCGTGTGGTTTTGCAGAAAACTGCATCCTCGTCTACCAAAAGTGTCATATTCATGCTTAAAACGGGTTTTGGCACAAATCCATGTGCGGGTTCTGAAAAGAGCAGCATTGGCATGCTTTTCACGTCGCTTGGTAGAAATCCACACGCGCGTTCTGCCAAAAGCGTCATTTGCATGCATATCGTGTGGTTTTGCAGACAACTGCATCCTCGTCTACCAAAAGTTGCATATTCATGCTTAAAACGCGTTTTGGCAGAAATCCATGTGCGGGTGCTAAAAAGAGCAGCATTGGCATGCTTTTCACGTCGTTTGGTAGTAATCCACACGCGCGTTCTGCCAAAAGCGTCATTTGCATGCATATCGTGTGGTTTTGCAGAAAACTGCATCCTCGTCTACCAAAAGTGTCTTATTCATACTTAAAACGCGTTTTGGCACAAATCCATGTGCGGGTTCTAAAAAGAGCAGCATTGGCATGCTTCTCACGTCGTTTGGTAGAAATCCACACGCGCGTTCTGCCAAAGGCGTCATTTGCATGCATATCGTGTGGTTTTGCAGAAAACTGCATCCTCGTCTACCAAAAGTTGCGTATTCATGCTTAAAACGCGTTTTGGCACAAATCCATGTGCGGGTGCTAAAAAGAGCAGCATTCGCATGCTTTTCACGTCGTTTGGTGGAAATCCACTCGCGCGTTCTGCCAAAAGCACCATTTGCATGCATATCGTGTGGTTTTGCAGAAAACTGCATACTCGTCTACCAAAAGTGTCATAATCATGCTTAAAACGCGTTTTGGCACAAATCCATGTGCGGGTTCTAAAAAGAGCAGCATTGGCATGCTTTTCACGTCGTTTGGTAGAAATCCACACGCGCGTTCTGCCAAAAGCGTCATTTGCATGCATATCGTGTGGTTTTGCAGAAAACTGCATCCTCGTCTACCAAAAGTTGCGTATTCATGCTTAAAACGCGTTTTGGCACAAATCCATGTGCGGGTGCTAAAAAGAGCAGCATTGGCATGCTTTTCACGTCGTTTGGTAGAAATCCACACGCGCGTTCTGCCAAAAGCACCATTTGCATGCATATCGTGTGGTTTTGCAGAAAACTGCATCCTCGTCTGCCAAAAGTGTCATATTCATGCTTAAAACGTATTTTGGCACAAATCCATGTGCGGGTTCTAAAAAGAGCAGCATTGGCATGCTTTTCACGTCGTTTGGTAGAAATCCACACGCGCGTTCTGCCAAAAGCGTCATTTGCATGCATATCGTGTGGTTTTGCAGAAAACTGCATCCTCGTCTACCAAAAGTTGCGTATTCATGCTTAAAACGCGTTTTGGCAGAAATCCATGTGCGGGTGCTAAAAAGAGCAGCATTGGCATGCTTTTTCACGTCGTTTGGTAGTAATCCACACGCGCGTTCTGCCAAAAGCGTCATTTGCATGCATATCGTGTGGTTTTGCAGAAAACTGCATCCTCGTCTACCAAAAGTGTGATATTCATGCTTAAAACGCGTTTTGGCACAAATCCATGTGCGGGTTCTAAAAAGAGCAGCATTGGCATGCTTTTCACGTCGTTTGGTAGAAATCCACACGCGCATTCTGCCAAAAGCACCATTTGCATGCATATCGTGTGGTTTTGCAGAAAACTGCATCCTCGTCTACCAAAAGTGTCATATTCATGCTTAAAACGGGTTTTGGCACAAATCCATGTGCGGGTTCTGAAAGAGCAGCATTGGCATGCTTTTCACGTCGCTTGGTAGAAATCCACACGCGCGTTCTGCCAAAAGCGTCATTTGCATGCATATCGTGTGGTTTTGCAGACAACTGCATCCTCGTCTACCAAAAGTTGCATATTCATGCTTAAAACGCGTTTTGGCAGAAATCCATGTGCGGGTGCTAAAAAGAGCAGCATTGCATGCTTTTCACGTCGTTTGGTAGTAATCCACACGCGCGTTCTGCCAAAAGCGTCATTTGCATGCATATCGTGTGGTTTTGCAGAAAACTGCATCCTCGTCTACCAAAAGTGTCTTATTCATACTTAAAACGCGTTTTGGCACAAATCCATGTGCGGGTTCTAAAAGAGCAGCATTGGCATGCTTCTCACGTCGTTTGGTAGAAATCCACACGCGCGTTCTGCCAAAGGCGTCATTTGCATGCATATCGTGTGGTTTTGCAGAAAACTGCATCCTCGTCTACCAAAAGTTGCGTATTCATGCTTAAAACGCGTTTTGGCACAAATCCATGTGCGGGTGCTAAAAAGAGCAGCATTCGCATGCTTTTCACGTCGTTTGGTGGAAATCCACTCGCGCGTTCTGCCAAAAGCACCATTTGCATGCATATCGTGTGGTTTTGCAGAAAACTGCATACTCGTCTACCAAAAGTGTCATAATCATGCTTAAAACGCGTTTTGGCACAAATCCATGTGCGGGTTCTAAAAAGAGCAGCATTGGCATGCTTTTCACGTCGTTTGGTAGAAATCCACACGCGCGTTCTGCCAAAAGCACCATTTGCATGCATATCGTGTAGTTTTGCAAAAACTGCATACTCGTCTACCAAAAGTGTCATATTCATGCTTAAAACGCGTTTTGGCACAAATCCGTGTGCGGGTTCTAAAAAGAGCAGCATTGGCATGCTTTTCACGTCGTTTGGTAGAAATCCACACGCGCGTTCTGCCAAAAGCACCATTTGCATGCATATCGTGTGGTTTTGCAGAAAACTGCATCCTCGTCTTCCAAAAGTGTCATATTCATGCTTAAAACGTATTTTGGCACAAATCCATGTGCGGGTTCTAAAAAGAGCAGCATTGGCATGCTTTTCACGTCGTTTGGTAGAAATCCACACGCGCGTTCTGCCAAAAGCGTCATTTGCATGCATATCGTGTGGTTTTGCAGAAAACTGCATCCTCGTCTACCAAAAGTTGCGTATTCATGCTTAAAACGCGTTTTGGCAGAAATCCATGTGCGGGTGCTAAAAAGGGCAGCATTGGCATGCTTTTCACGTCGTTTGGTAGAAATCCACACGCGCGTTCTGCCAAAAGCACCATTTGCATGCATATCGTGTGGTTTTGCAGAAAACTGCATCCTCGTCTACCAAAAGTGTCATATTCATGCTTAAAACGCGTTTTCGCACAAATCCATGTGCGGGTTGTAAAAAGAGCAGCATTGGCATGCTTTTCACGTCGTTTGGTAGAAATCCACACGCGCGTTCTGCCAAAAGCACCATTTGCATGCATATCGTGTGGTTTTGCAGAAAACTGCATCCTCGTCTACCAAAAGTGTCATATTCATGCTTAAAACGCGTTTTGGCACAAATCCATGTGCGGGTTGTAAAAAGAGCAGCATTGGCATGCTTTTCACGTCGTTTGGTAGAAATCCACACGCGCGTTCTGCCAAAAGCGTCATTTGCATGCATATCGTGTGGTTTTGCAGAAAACTGCATCCTCGTCTACCAAAAGTTGCGTATTCATGATTAAAACGCGTTTTGGCACAAATCCATGTGCGGGTGCTAAAAAGGGCAGCATTGGCATGCTTTTCACGTCGTTTGGTAGAAATCCACACGCGCGTTCTGCCAAAAGCACCATTTGCATGCATATCGTGTAGTTTTGCAGAAAACTGCATACTCGTCTACCAAAAGTGTCATATTCATGCTTAAAACGCGTTTTGGCACAAATCCATGTGCGGGTTCTAAAAAGAGCAGCATTGGCATGCTTTTCACGTCGTTTGGTAGAAATCCACACGCGCGTTCTGCCAAAAGCGTCATTTGCATGCATATCGTGTGGTTTTGCAAAAAACTGCATCCTCGTCTACCAAAAGTGTCATATTCATGCTTAAAACGCGTTTTGGCACAAATCCATGTGCGGGTGCTAAAAAGAGCAGCATTGGCATGCTTTTCACGTCGTTTGGTAGAAATCCACACGGGCGTTCTGCCAAAAGCACCATTTGCATGCATATCGTGTGGTTGTGCAGAAAACTGCATACTCGTCTACCAAAAGTGTCATATTCATGCTTAAAACGCGTTTTGGCACAAATCGATGTGCGGGTTCTAAAAAGAGCAGCATTGGCATGCTTGTCACGTCGTTTGGTAGAAATCCAGACGCGCGTTCTGCCAAAAGCACCATTTGCATGCATATCGTGTGGTTTTGCAGAAAACTGCATCCTCGTCTACCAAAAGTTGCGTATTCATGCTTAAAACGCGTTTTGGCACAAATCCATGTGCGGGTGCTAAAAAGAGCAGCATTGGCATGCTTTTCACGTCGTTTGGTAGAAATCCACACGCGCGTTCTGCCAAAAGCACCATTTGCCTGCACATCGTGTAGTTTTGCAGAAAACTGCATACTCGTCTACCAAAAGTGTCATATTCATGCTTAAAACGCGTTTTGGCACAAATCCATGTGCGGGTTCTAAAAAGAGCAGCATTGGCATGCTTTTCACGTCGTTTGGTAGAAATCCACACGCGCGTTCTGCCAAAAGCGTCATTTGCATGCATATCGTGTGGTTTTGCAGAAAACTGCATCCTCGTCTACCAAAAGTGTCATATTCATGCTTAAAACGCGTTTTGGCACAAATCCATGTGCGGGTTCTAAAAAGAGCAGCATTGGCATGCTTTTCACGTCGTTTGGTAGAAATCCACACGCGCGTTCTGCCAAAAGCGTCATTTGCATGCATATCGTGTGGTTTTGCAGAAAACTGCATCCTCGTCTACCAAAAGTTGCGTATTCATGCTTAAAACGCGTTTTGGCAAAAATCCATGTGCGGGTGCTAAAAAGAGCAGCATTGGCATGCTTTTCACGTCGTTTGGTAGAAATCCACACGGGCGTTCTGCCAAAAGCACCATTTGCATGCATTTCGTGTGGTTGTGCAGAAAACTGCATACTCGTCTACCAAAAGTGTCATATTCATGCTTAAAACGCGTTTTGGCACAAATCGATGTGCGGATTCTAAAAAGAGCAGCATTGGCATGCTTTTCACGTCGTTTGGTAGAAATCCACACGCGCGTTCTGCCAAAAGCACCATTTGCATGCATATCGTGTGGTTTTGCAGAAAACTGCATCCTCGTCTACTAAAAGTTGCATATTCATGCTTAAAACGCGTTTTGGTACAAATCCTTGTGCGGGTGCTAAAAAGAGCAGCATTGGCATGCTTTTCACGTCGTTTGGTAGAAATCCACACGCGCGTTCTGCCAAAAGCACCATTTGCATGCATATCGTGTGGTTTTGCAGAAAACTGCATCCTCGTCTACCAAAAGTGTGATATTCATGCTTAAAACGCGTTTTGGCACAAATCCATGTGCGGGTTCTAAAAAGAGCAGCATTGGCATGCTTTTCACGTCGTTTGGTAGAAATCCACACGCGCATTCTGCCAAAAGCACCATTTGCATGCATATCGTGTGGTTTTGCAGAAAACTGCATCCTCGTCTACCAAAAGTGTCATATTCATGCTTAAAACGGGTTTTGGCACAAATCCATGTGCGGGTTCTGAAAAGAGCAGCATTGGCATGCTTTTCACGTCGTTTGGTAGAAATCCACACGCGCGTTCTGCCAAAAGCGTCATTTGCATGCATATCGTGTGGTTTTGCAGAAAACTGCATCCTCGTCTACCAAAAGTTGCATATTCATGCTTAAAACGCGTTTTGGCAGAAATCCATGTGCGGGTGCTAAAAAGAGCAGCATTGGCATGCTTTTCACGTCGTTTGGTAGTAATCCACACGCGCGTTCTGCCAAAAGCGTCATTTGCATGCATATCGTGTGGTTTTGCAGAAAACTGCATCCTCGTCTACCAAAAGTGTCTTATTCATACTTAAAACGCGTTTTGGCACAAATCCATGTGCGGGTTCTAAAAAGAGCAGCATTGGCATGCTTCTCACGTCGTTTGGTAGAAATCCACACGCGCGTTCTACCAAAAGCGTCATTTGCATGCATATCGTGTGGTTTTGCAGAAAACTGCATCCTCGTCTACCAAAAGTTGCGTATTCATGCTTAAAACGCGTTTTGGCACAAATCCATGTGCGGGTGCTAAAAAGAGCAGCATTGGCATGCTTTTCACGTCGTTTGGTAGAAATCCACACGCGCGTTCTGCCAAAAGCACCATTTGCATGCATATCGTGTAGTTTTGCAGAAAACTGCATACTCGTCTACCAAAAGTGTCATATTCATGCTTAAAACGCGTTTTGGCACAAATCCGTGTGCGGGTTCTAAAAAGAGCAGCATTGGCATGCTTTTCACGTCGTTTGGTAGAAATCCACACGCGCGTTCTGCCAAAAGCACCATTTGCATGCATATCGTGTGGTTTTGCAGAAAACTGCATCCTCGTCTACCAAAAGTGTCATATTCATGCTTAAAACGTATTTTGGAACAAATCCATGTGCGGGTTCTAAAAAGAGCAGCATTGGCATGCTTTTCACGTCGTTTGGTAGAAATCCACACGCGCGTTCTGCCAAAAGCACCATTTGCATGCATATCGTGTGGTTTTGCAGAAAACTGCATCCTCGTCTACCAAAAGTGTGATATTCATGCTTAAAACGCGTTTTGGCACAAATCCATGTGCGGGTTCTAAAAAGAGCAGCATTGGCATGCTTTTCACGTCGTTTGGTAGAAATCCACACGCGCATTCTGCCAAAAGCACCATTTGCATGCATATCGTGTGGTTTTGCAGAAAACTGCATCCTCGTCTACCAAAAGTGTCATATTCATGCTTAAAACGGGTTTTGGCACAAATCCATGTGCGGGTTCTGAAAAGAGCAGCATTGGCATGCTTTTCACGTCGCTTGGTAGAAATCCACACGCGCGTTCTGCCAAAAGCGTCATTTGCATGCATATCGTGTGGTTTTGCAGACAACTGCATCCTCGTCTACCAAAAGTTGCATATTCATGCTTAAAACGCGTTTTGGCAGAAATCCATGTGCGGGTGCTAAAAAGAGCAGCATTGGCATGCTTTTCACGTCGTTTGGTAGTAATCCACACGCGCGTTCTGCCAAAAGCGTCATTTGCATGCATATCGTGTGGTTTTGCAGAAAACTGCATCCTCGTCTACCAAAAGTGTCTTATTCATACTTAAAACGCGTTTTGGCACAAATCCATGTGCGGGTTCTAAAAAGAGCAGCATTGGCATGCTTCTCACGTCGTTTGGTAGAAATCCACACGCGCGTTCTGCCAAAAGCGTCATTTGCATGCATATCGTGTGGTTTTGCAGAAAACTGCATCCTCGTCTACCAAAAGTTGCGTATTCATGCTTAAAACGCGTTTTGGCACAAATCCATGTGCGGGTGCTAAAAAGAGCAGCATTCGCATGCTTTTCACGTCGTTTGGTGGAAATCCACTCGCGCGTTCTGCCAAAAGCACCATTTGCATGCATATCGTGTGGTTTTGCAGAAAACTGCATACTCGTCTACCAAAAGTGTCATAATCATGCTTAAAACGCGTTTTGGCACAAATCCATGTGCGGGTTCTAAAAAGAGCAGCATTGGCATGCTTTTCACGTCGTTTGGTAGAAATCCACACGCGCGTTCTGCCAAAAGCGTCATTTGCATGCATATCGTGTGGTTTTGCAGAAAACTGCATCCTCCTCTACCAAAAGTTGCGTATTCATGCTTAAAACGCGTTTTGGCACAAATCCATGTGCGGGTGCTAAAAAGAGCAGCATTGGCATGCTTTTCACGTCGTTTGGTAGAAATCCACACGCGCGTTCTGCCAAAAGCACCATTTGCATGCATATCGTGTAGTTTTGCAAAAACTGCATACTCGTCTACCAAAAGTGTCATATTCATGCTTAAAACGCGTTTTGGCACAAATCCGTGTGCGGGTTCTAAAAAGAGCAGCATTGGCATGCTTTTCACGTCGTTTGGTAGAAATCCACACGCGCGTTCTGCCAAAAGCACCATTTGCATGCATATCGTGTGGTTTTGCAGAAAACTGCATCCTCGTCTACCAAAAGTGTCATATTCATGCTTAAAACGTATTTTGGCACAAATCCATGTGCGGGTTCTAAAAAGAGCACCATTGGCATGCTTTTCACGTCGTTTGGTAGAAATCCACACGCGCGTTCTGCCAAAAGCACCATTTGCATGCATATCGTGTGGTTTTGCAGAAAACTGCATCCTCGTCTACCAAAAGTGTGATATTCATGCTTAAAATGCGTTTTGGCACAAATCCATGTGCGGGTTCTAAAAAGAGCAGCATTGGCATGCTTTTTACGTCGTTTGGTAGAAATCCACACGCGCGTTCCTGCCAAAAGCGTCATTTGCATGCATATCGTGTGGTTTTGCAGAAAACTGCATCCTCGTCAACCAAAAGTTGCATATTCATGCTTAAAACGCGTTTTGGCAGAAATCCATGTGCGGGTGCTAAAAAGAGCAGCATTGGCATGCTTTTCACGTCGTTTGGTAGTAATCCACACGCGCGTTCTGCCAAAAGCGTCATTTGCATGCATATCGTGTGGTTTTGCAGAAAACTGCATCCTCGTCTACCAAAAGTGTCTTATTCATACTTAAAACGCGTTTTGGCACAAATCTATGTGCGGGTTCTAAAAAGAGCAGCATTGGCATGCTTCTCACGTCGTTTGGTAGAAATCCACGCGCGCGTTCTGCCAAAAGCGTCATTTGCATGCATATTGTGTGGTTTTGCAGAAAACTGCATCCTCGTCTACCAAAAGTTGCGTATTCATGCTTAAAACGCGTTTTGGCAAAAATCCATGTGCGGGTGCTAAAAAGAGCAGCATTGGCATGCTTTTCACGTCGTTTGGTAGAAATCCACACGGGCGTTCTGCCAAAAGCACCATTTGCATGCATTTCGTGTGGTTGTGCAGAAAACTGCATACTCGTCTACCAAAAGTGTCATATTCATGCTTAAAACGCGTTTTGGCACAAATCCATGTGCGGGTTCTAAAAAGAGCAGCATTGGCATGCTTTTCACGTCGTTTGGTAGAAATCCACACGCGCGTTCTGCCAAAAGCGTCATTGGCATGCATATCGTGTGGTTTTGCAGAAAACTGCATCCTCGTCTACCAAAAGTGTCATATTCATGCTTAAAACACGTTTTGGCACAAATCCATGTGCGGGTGCTAAAAAGAGCAGCATTCGCATGCTTTTCACGTCGTTTGGTAGAAATCCACACGCGCGTTCTGCCAAAAGCGTCATTTGCATGCATATCGTGTGGTTTTGCAGAAAACTGCATTCTCGTCTACCAAAAGTTGCGTATTCATGCTTAAAACGCGTTTTGGCACAAATCCATGTGCGGGTGCTAAAAAGAGCAGCATTGGCATGCTTTTCACGTCGTTTGGTAGAAATCCACACGCGCGTTCTGCCAAAAGCACCATTTGCATGCATATCGTGTGGTTTTGCAGAAAACTGCATCCTCGTCTACCAAAAGTTGCATATTCATGCTTAAAACGCGTTTTGGCACAAATACATGTGCGGGTGCTAAAAAGAGCAGCATTGGCATGCTTTTCACGTCGATTGGTAGAAATCCACACGCGCGTTCTGCCAAAAGCGTCATTTGCATGCATATCGTGTGGTTTTGCAGAAAACTGCATCCTCGTCTACCAAAAGTTGCGTATTCATGCTTAAAACGCGTTTTGGCACAAATCCATGTGCGGGTGCTAAAAAGAGCAGCATTGGCATGCTTTTCACGTCGTTTGGTAGAAATCCACACGCGCGTTCTGCCAAAAGCACCATTTGCATGCATATCGTGTGGTTTTGCAGAAAACTGCATCCTCGTCTACCAAAAGTGTCATATTCATGCTTAAAACGCGTTTTGGCACAAATCCATGTGCGGGTTGTAAAAAGAGCAGCATTGGCATGCTTTTCACGTCGTTTGGTAGAAATCCACACGCGCGTTCTGCCAAAAGCACCATTTGCATGCATATCGTGTGGTTTTGCAGAAAACTGCATCCTCGTCTACCAAAAGTGTCATATTCATGCTTAAAACGCGTTTTGGCACAAATCCATGTGCGGGTTGTAAAAAGAGCAGCATTGGCATGCTTTTCACGTCGTTTGGTAGAAATCCACACGCGCGTTCTGCCAAAAGCGTCATTTGCATGCATATCGTGTGGTTTTGCAGAAAACTGCATCCTCGTCTACCAAAAGTTGCGTATTCATGATTAAAACGCGTTTTGGCACAAATCCATGTGCGGGTGCTAAAAAGAGCAGCATTGGCATGCTTTTCACGTCGTTTGGTAGAAATCCACACGCGCGTTCTGCCAAAAGCGTCATTTGCATGCATATCGTGTGGTTTTGCAGAAAACTGCATCCTCGTCTACCAAAAGTGTCATATTCATGCTTAAAACGCGTTTTGGCACAAATCCATGTGCGGGTTCTAAAAAGAGCAGCATTGGCATGCTTTTCACGTCGTTTGGTAGAAATCCACACGCGCGTTCTGCCAAAAGCACCATTTGCATGCATATCGTGTGGTTTTGCAGAAAACTGCATCCTCGTCTACCAAAAGTGTCATATTCATGCTTAAAACGCGTTTTGGCACAAATCCATGTGCGGGTTCTAAAAAGAGCAGCATTGGCATGCTTTTCACGTCGTTTGGTAGAAATCCACACGCGCGTTCTGCCAAAAGCGTCATTTGCATGCATATCGTGTGGTTTTGCAGAAAACTGCATCCTCGTCTACCAAAAGTTGCGTATTCATGCTTAAAACGCGTTTTGGCACAAATCCATGTGCGGGTGCTAAAAAGAGCAGCATTGGCATGCTTTTCACGTCGTTTGGTAGAAATCCACACGGGCGTTCTGCCAAAAGCACCATTTGCATGCATATCGTGTGGTTGTGCAGAAAACTGCATACTCGTCTTCCAAAAGTGTCATATTCATGCTTAAAACGCGTTTTGGCACAAATCGATGTGCGGGTTCTAAAAAGAGCAGCATTGGCATGCTTTTCACGTCGTTTGGTAGAAATCCACACGCGCGTTCTGCCAAAAGCACCATTTGCATGCATATCGTGTGGTTTTGCAGAAAACTACATCCTCGTCTACCAAAAGTTGCGTATTCATGCTTAAAACGCGTTTTGGCACAAATCCATGTGCGGGTGCCAAAAAGAGCAGCATTGGCATGCTTTTCACGTCGTTTGGTAGAAATCCACACGCGCGTTCTGCCAAAAGCACCATTTGCATGCATATCGTGTAGTTTTGCAGAAAACTGCATACTCGTCTACCAAAAGTGTCATATTCATGCTTAAAACGCGTTTTGGCACAAATCCATGTGCGCGTTCTAAAAAGAGCAGCATTGGCATGCTTTTCACGTCGTTTGGTAGAAATCCACACGCGCGTTCTGCCAAAAGCGTCATTTGCATGCATATCGTGTGGTTTTGCAGAAAACTGCATCCTCGTCTACCAAAAGTGTCATATTCATGCTTAAAACGCGTTTTGGCACAAATCCGTGTGCGGGTTCTAAAAAGAGCAGCATTGGCATGCTTTTCACGTCATTTGGTAGAAATCCACACGCGCGTTCTGCCAAAAGCACCATTTGCATGCATATCGTGTGGTTTTGCAGAAAACTGCATCCTCGTCTACCAAAAGTGTCATATTCATGCTTAAAACGTATTTTGGCACAAATCCATGTGCGGGTTCTAAAAAGAGCAGCATTGGCATGCTTTTCACGTCGTTTGGTAGAAATCCACACGCGCGTTCTGCCAAAAGCGTCATTTGCATGCATATCGTGTGGTTTTGCAGAAAACTGCATCCTCGTCTACCAAAAGTTGCATATTCATGCTTAAAACGCGTTTTGGCAGAAATCCATGTGCGGGTGCTAAAAAGAGCAGCATTGGCATGCTTTTCACGTCGTTTGGTAGTAATCCACACGCGCGTTCTGCCAAAAGCGTCATTTGCATGCATATCGTGTGGTTTTGCAGAAAACTGCATCCTCGTCTACCAAAAGTGTCTTATTCATACTTAAAACGCGTTTTGGCACAAATCCATGTGCGGGTTCTAAAAAGAGCAGCATTGGCATGCTTCTCACGTCGTTTGGTAGAAATCCACACGCGCGTTCTGCCAAAAGCGTCATTTGCATGCATATCGTGTGGTTTTGCAGAAAACTGCATCCTCGTCTACCAAAAGTTGCGTATTCATGCTTAAAACGCGTTTTGGCACAAATCCATGTGCGGGTGCTAAAAAGAGCAGCATTCGCATGCTTTTCACGTCGTTTGGTGGAAATCCACACGCGCGTTCTGCCAAAAGCACCATTTGCAGGCATTCTACTTAATCAACTCGCACAAGAAGACTTTGATCCTTTATGCAACTCCAATAAAGAAATAAGATTATTTTGTCAGTTATGCCAAATAGACTAGAATGTCAAAATATTTTAGTCATATTAGCACACCTGTTCATATATGTAATAGATCTGTGTGCATTACTTGTGCAAATAGTATGTATCTGAATGTGTGTATATATGCATAAATGCGAAATTGTATCTCTATATGAGTATGTATATATTTTGTGTAATTTCATACTAGGTTTCTTCCTTTGTTAAAAGTGCATTTGTTTTCCTATATTTTGTTTCAAGTGTTGCATCTTTTGTGATGGTTTCTGCAGTGCTCTGCTGTCAAATGTATAAGGGGGCGGGACCCTCGTCAAGCTGTACCCCAGCTTTTAGTCCTGTCTCCTCTTTTTCAATGTGAAAAGAAATAAAAACATCATTCATTCATTCATTCATTCATCGTGTGGTTTTGCAGAAAACTGCATACTCGTCTACCAAAAGTGTCATAATCATGCTTAAAACGCGTTTTGGCACAAATCCATGTGCGGGTTCTAAAAAGAGCAGCATTGGCATGCTTTTCACGTCGTTTGGTAGAAATCCACACGCGCGTTCTGCCAAAAGCACCATTTGCATGCATATCGTGTGGTTTTGCAGAAAACTGCATCCTCGTCTACCAAAAGTTGCGTATTCATGCTTAAAACGCGTTTTGGCACAAATCCATGTGCGGGTGCTAAAAAGAGCAGCATTGGCATGCTTTTCACGTCGTTTGGTAGAAATCCATAGGCGCGTTCTGCCAAAAGCACCATTTGCATGCATATCGTGTAGTTTTGCAGAAAACTGCATACTCGTCTACCAAAAGTGTCATATTCATGCTTAAAACGCGTTTTGGCACAAATCCATGTGCGGGTTCTAAAAATAGCAGCATTGGCATGCTTTTCACGTCGTTTGGTAGAAATCCACACGCGCGTTCTGCCAAAAGCGTCATTTGCATGCATATCGTGTGGTTTTGCAGAAAACTGCATCCTCGTCTACCAAAAGTGTCATATTCATGCTTAAAACGCGTTTTGGCACAAATCCATGTGCGGGTTCTAAAAAGAGCAGCATTGGCATGCTTTTCACGTCGTTTGGTAGAAATCCACACGCGCGTTCTGCCAAAAGCGTCATTTGCATGCATATCGTGTGGTTTTGCAGAAAACTGTATCCTCGTCTACCAAAAGTTGCGTATTCATGCTTAAAACGCGTTTTGGCAAAAATCCATGTGCGGGTGCTAAAAAGAGCAGCATTGGCATGCTTTTCACGTCGTTTGGTAGAAATCCACACGGGCGTTCTGCCAAAAGCACCATTTGCATGCATATCGTGTGGTTGTGCAGAAAACTGCATACTCGTCCACCAAAAGTGTCATATTCATGCTTAAAACGCGTTTTGGCACAAATCGATGTGCGGGTTCTAAAAAGAGCAGCATTGGCATGCTTTTCACGTCGTTTGGTAGAAATCCACACGCGCGTTCTGCCAAAAGCGTCATTTGCATGCATATCGTGTGGTTTTGCAGAAAACTGCATCCTCGTCTACCAAAAGTGTCATATTCATGCTTAAAACGCGTTTTGGCACAAATCCTTGTGCGGGTTCTAAAAAGAGCAGCATTGGCATGCTTTTCACGTCGTTTGGTAGAAATCCACACGCGCGTTCTGCCAAAAGCGTCATTTGCATGCATATCGTGTGGTTTTGCAGTAAACTGCATCCTCGTCTACCAAAAGTTGCGTATTCATGCTTAAAACGCGTTTTGGCACAAATCCATGTGCGGGTGCTAAAAAGAGCAGCATTGGCATGCTTTTCACGTCGTTTGGTAGAAATCCACACGGGCGTTCTGCCAAAAGCACCATTTGCATGCATATCGTGTGGTTGTGCAGAAAACTGCATACTCGTCTACCAAAAGTGTCATATTCATGCTTAAAACGCGTTTTGGCACAAATCGATGTGCGGGTTCTAAAAAGAGCAGCATTGGCATGCTTTTCACGTCGTTTGGTAGAAATCCACACGCGCGTTCTGCCAAAAGCACCATTTGCATGCATATCGTGTGGTTTTGCAGAAAACTGCATCCTCGTCTACCAAAAGTTGCGTATTCATGCCTAAATCGCGTTTTGGCACAAATCCATGTGCGGGTGCTAAAAAGAGCAGCATTGGCATGCTTTTCACGTCGTTTGGTAGAAATCCACACGCGCGTTCTGCCAAAAGCACCATTTGCATGCATATCGTGTAGTTTTGCAGAAAACTGCATACTCGTCTACCAAAAGTGTCATATTCATGCTTAAAACGCGTTTTGGCACAAATCCATGTGCGCGTTCTAAAAAGAGCAGCATTGGCATGCTTTTCACGTTGTTTGGTAGAAATCCACACGCGCGTTCTGCCAAAGCGTCATTTGCATGCATATCGTGTGGTTTTGCAGAAAACTGCATCCTCGTCTACCAAAAGTGTCATATTCATGCTTAAAACGCGTTTTGGCACAAATCCATGTGCGGGTTCTAAAAAAAGCAGCATTGGCATGCTTTTCACGTCGTTTGGTAGAAATCCACACGCGCGTTCTGCCAAAAGCGTCATTTGCATGCATATTGTGTGGTTTTGCAGAAAACTGCATCCTCGTCTACCAAAAGTTGCGTATTCATGCTAAAAACGCGTTTTGGCAAAAATCCATGTGCGGGTGCTAAAAAGAGCAGCATTGGCATGCTTTTCATGTCGTTTGGTAGAAATCCACACGGGCGATCTGCCAAAAGCACCATTTGCATGCATATCGTGTGGTTGTGCAGAAAACTGCATACTCGTCTACCAAAAGTGTCATATTCATGCTTAAAACGCGTTTTGGCACAAATACATGTGCGGGTGCTAAAAAGAGCAGCATTGACATGCTTTTCACGTCGATTGGTAGAAATCCACACGCGCGTTCTGCCAAAAGCGTCATTTGCATGCATATCGTGTGGTTTTGCAGAAAACTGCATCCTCGTCTACCAAAAGTTGCGTATTCATGCTTAAAACGCGTTTTGGCACAAATCCATGTGCGGGTGCTAAAAAGAGCAGCATTGGCATGCTTTTCACGTCGTTTGGTAGAAATCCACACGCGCGTTCTGCCAAAAGCACCATTTGCATGCATATCGTGTGGTTTTGCAGAAAACTGCATCCTCGTCTACCAAAAGTGTCATATTCATGCTTAAAACGCGTTTTGGCACAAATCCATGTGCGGGTTGTAAAAAGAGCAGCATTGGCATGCTTTTCACGTCGTTTGGTAGAAATCCACACGCGCGTTCTGCCAAAAGCACCATTTGCATGCATATCGTGTGGTTTTGCAGAAAACTGCATCCTCGTCTACCAAAAGTGTCATATTCATGCTTAAAACGCGTTTTGGCACAAATCCATGTGCGGGTTGTAAAAAGAGCAGCATTGGCATGCTTTTCACGTCGTTTGGTAGAAATCCACACGCGCGTTCTGCCAAAAGCGTCATTTGCATGCATATCGTGTGGTTTTGCAGAAAACTGCATCCTCGTCTACCAAAAGTTGCGTATTCATGCTTAAAACGCGTTTTGGCACAAATCCATGTGCGGGTGCTAAAAAGAGCAGCATTGGCATGCTTTTCACGTCGTTTGGTAGAAATCCACACGGGCGTTCTGCCAAAAGCACCATTTGCATGCATATCGTGTGGTTGTGCAGAAAACTGCATACTCGTCTACCAAAAGTGTCATATTCATGCTTAAAACGCGTTTTGGCACAAATCGATGTGCGGGTTCTAAAAAGAGCAGCATTGGCATGCTTTTCACGTCGTTTGGTAGAAATCCACACGCGCGTTCTGCCAAAAGCACCATTTGCATGCATATCGTGTGGTTTTGCAGAAAACTGCATCCTCGTCTACCAAAAGTTGCATATTCATGCCTAAAACGCGTTTTGGCACAAATCCATGTGCGGGTGCTAAAAAGAGCAGCATTGGCATGCTTTTCACGTCGTTTGGTAGAAATCCACACGCGCGTTCTGCCAAAACCGTCATTTGCATGCATATCGTGTGGTTTTGCAGAAAACTGCATCCTCGTCTACCAAAAGTTGCGTATTCATGCTTAAAACGCGTTTTGGCACAAATCCATGTGCGGTTGCTAAAAAGAGCAGCATTGGCATGCTTTGCACGTCGTTTGGTAGAAATCCACACGGGCGTTCTGCCAAAAGCACCATTTACATGCATATCGTGTGGTTGTGCAGAAAACTGCATACTCGTCTACCAAAAGTGTCATATTCATGCTTAAAACGCGTTTTGGCACAAATCGATGTGCGGGTTCTAAAAAGAGCAGCATTGGCATGCTTTTCA
Source organism: Dermacentor albipictus (assembly GCF_038994185.2). Taxonomy (NCBI): domain Eukaryota; kingdom Metazoa; phylum Arthropoda; class Arachnida; order Ixodida; family Ixodidae; genus Dermacentor; species Dermacentor albipictus. The sequence continues at coordinate 13,003 of NW_027225838.1, read as the reverse complement.
CGTCGTTTGGTAGAAATCCACACGCGCGTTCTGCCAAAAGCACCATTTGCATGCATATCGTGTGGTTTTGCAGAAAACTGCATCCTCGTCTACCAAAAGTTGCGTATTCATGCTTAAAACGCGTTTTGGCACAAATCCATGTGCGGGTGCTAAAAAGAGCAGCATTGGCATGCTTTTCACGTCGTTTGGTAGAAATCCACACGCGCGTTCTGCCAAAAGCACCATTTGCATGCATATCGTGTAGTTTTGCAGAAAACTGCATCCTCGTCTACCAAAAGTGTCATATTCATGTTTAAAACGCGTTTTGGCACAAGTCCATGTGTGGGTTCTAAAAAGAGCAGCATTGGCATGCTTTTCACGTCGTTTGGTAGAAATCCACACGCGCGTTCTGCCAAAAGCGTCATTTGCATGCATATCGTGTGGTTTTGCAGAAAACTGCATCCTCGTCTACCAAAAGTTGCGTATTCATGCTTAAAACGCGTTTTGGCACAAATCCATGTGCGGGTGCTAAAAAGGGCAGCATTGGCATGCTTTTCACGTCGTTTGGTAGAAATCCACACGGGCGTTCTGCCAAAAGCACCATTTGCATGCATATCGTGTGGTTGTGCAGAAAACTGCATACTCGTCTACCAAAAGTGTCATATTCATGCTTAAAACGCGTTTTGGCACAAATCGATGTTCGGGTTCTAAAAAGAGCAGCATTGGCATGCTTTTCACGTCGTTTGGTAGAAATCCACACGCGCGTTCTGCCAAAAGCACCATTTGCATGCATATCGTGTGGTTTTGCAGAAAACTGCATCCTCGTCTACCAAAAGTTGCATATTCATGCTTAAAACGCGTTTTGGCACAAATCCATGTGCGGGTGCTAAAAAGAGCAGCATTAGCATGCTTTTCACGTCGTTTGGTAGAAATCCACACGCGCGTTCTGCCAAAAGCGTCATTTGCATGCATATCGTGTGGTTTTGCAGAAAACTGCATCCTCGTCTACCAAAAGTTGCGTATTCATGCTTAAAACGCGTTTTGGCACAAATCCATGTGCGGGTGCTAAAAAGAGCAGCATTGGCATGCTTTTCACGTCGTTTGGTAGAAATCCACACGCGCGTTCTGCCAAAAGCACCATTTGCATGCATATCGTGTAGTTTTGCAGAAAACTACATACTCGTCTACCAAAAGTGTCATATTCATGCTTAAAACGCGTTTTGGCACAAATCCTTGTGCGGGTTCTAAAAAGAGCAGCATTGGCATGCTTTTCACGTCGTTTGGTAGAAATCCACACGCGCGTTCTGCCAAAAGCACCATTTGCATGCATATCGTGTGGTTTTGCAGAAAACTGCATCCTCGTCTACCAAAAGTGTCATATTCATGCTTAAAACGTATTTTGGCACAAATCCATGTGCGGGTTCTAAAAAGAGCAGCATTGGCATGCTTTTCACGTCGTTTGGTAGAAATCCACACGCGCGTTCTGCCAAAAGCACCATTTGCATGCATATCGTGTGGTTTTGCAGAAAACTGCATCCTCGTCTACCAAAAGTGTGATATTCATGCTTAAAACGTGTTTTGGCACAAATCCATGTGCGGGTTCTAAAAAGAGCAGCATTGGCATGCTTTTCACGTCGTTTGGTAGAAATCCACACGCGCATTCTGCCAAAAGCACCATTTGCATGCATATCGTGTGGTTTTGAAGAAAACTGCATCCTCGTCTACCAAAAGTGTCATATTCATGCTTAAAACGGGTTTTGGCACAAATCCATGTGCGGGTTCTAAAAAGAGCAGCATTGGCATGCTTTTCACGTCGTTTGGTAGAAATCCACACGCGCGTTCTGCCAAAAGCGTCATTTGCATGCATATCGTGTGGTTTTGCAGAAAACTGCATCCTCGTCTACCAAAAGTTGCATATTCATGCTTAAAACGCGTTTTGGCAGAAATCCATGTGCGGGTGCTAAAAAGAGCAGCATTGGCATGCTTTTCACGTCGTTTGGTAGAAATCCACACGCGCGTTCTGCCAAAAGCGTCATTTGCATGCATATCGTGTGGTTTTGCAGAAAAGTGCACCCTCGTCTACCAAAAGTGTCTTATTCATACTTAAAACGCGTTTTGGCACAAATCCATGTGCGGGTTCTAAAAAGAGCAGCATTGGCATGCTTCTCACGTCGTTTGGTAGAAATCCACACGCGCGTTCTGCCAAAAGCGTCATTTGCATGCATATCGTGTGGTTTTGCAGAAAACTGCATCCTCGTCTACCAAAAGTTGCGTATTCATGCTTAAAACGCGTTTTGGCACAAATCCATGTGCGGGTGCTAAAAAGAGCAGCATTGGCATGCTTTTCACGTCGTTTGGTAGAAATCCACACGGGCGTTCTGCCAAAAGCACCATTTGCATGCATATCGTGTGGTTGTGCAGAAAACTGCATACTCGTCTACCAAAAGTGTCATATTCATGCTTAAAACGCGTTTTGGCACAAATCGATGTGCGGGTTCTAAAAAGAGCAGCATTGGCATGCTTTTCACGTCGTTTGGTAGAAATCCACACGCGCGTTCTGCCAAAAGCACCATTTGCATGCATATCGTGTGGTTTTGCAGAAAACTGCATCCTCGTCTACCAAAAGTTGCATATTCATGCCTAAAACGCGTTTTGGCACAAATCCATGTGCGGGTGCTAAAAAGAGCAGCATTGGCATGCTTTTCACGTCGTTTGGTAGAAATCCACACGCGCGTTCTGCCAAAACCGTCATTTGCATGCATATCGTGTGGTTTTGCAGAAAACTGCATCCTCGTCTACCAAAAGTTGCGTATTCATGCTTAAAACGCGTTTTGGCACAAATCCATGTGCGGTTGCTAAAAAGAGCAGCATTGGCATGCTTTGCACGTCGTTTGGTAGAAATCCACACGGGCGTTCTGCCAAAAGCACCATTTACATGCATATCGTGTGGTTGTGCAGAAAACTGCATACTCGTCTACCAAAAGTGTCATATTCATGCTTAAAACGCGTTTTGGCACAAATCGATGTGCGGGTTCTAAAAAGAGCAGCATTGGCATGCTTTTCACGTCGTTTGGTAGAAATCCACACGCGCGTTCTGCCAAAAGCACCATTTGCATGCATATCGTGTGGTTTTGCAGAAAACTGCATCCTCGTCTACCAAAAGTTGCGAATTCATGCTTAAAACGCGTTTTGGCACAAATCCATGTGCGGGTGCTAAAAAGAGCAGCATTGGCATGCTTTTCACGTCGTTTGGTAGAAATCCACACGCGCGTTCTGCCAAAAGCACCATTTGCATGCATATCGTGTAGTTTTGCAGAAAACTGCATCCTCGTCTACCAAAAGTGTCATATTCATGTTTAAAACGCGTTTTGGCACAAGTCCATGTGCGGGTTCTAAAAAGAGCAGCATTGGCATGCTTTTCACGTCGTTTGGTAGAAATCCACACGCGCGTTCTGCCAAAAGCGTCATTTGCATGCATATCGTGTGGTTTTGCAGAAAACTGCATCCTCGTCTACCAAAAGTTGCGTATTCATGCTTAAAACGCGTTTTGGCACAAATCCATGTGCGGGTGCTAAAAAGGGCAGCATTGGCATGCTTTTCACGTCGTTTGGTAGAAATCCACACGGGCGTTCTGCCAAAAGCACCATTTGCATGCATATCGTGTGGTTGTGCAGAAAACTGCATACTCGTCTACCAAAAGTGTCATATTCATGCTTAAAACGCGTTTTGGCACAAATCGATGTTCGGGTTCTAAAAAGAGCAGCATTGGCATGCTTTTCACGTCGTTTGGTAGAAATCCACACGCGCGTTCTGCCAAAAGCACCATTTGCATGCATATCGTGTGGTTTTGCAGAAAACTGCATCCTCGTCTACCAAAAGTTGCATATTCATGCTTAAAACGCGTTTTGGCACAAATCCATGTGCGGGTGCTAAAAAGAGCAGCATTAGCATGCTTTTCACGTCGTTTGGTAGAAATCCACACGCGCGTTCTGCCAAAAGCGTCATTTGCATGCATATCGTGTGGTTTTGCAGAAAACTGCATCCTCGTCTACCAAAAGTTGCGTATTCATGCTTAAAACGCGTTTTGGCACAAATCCATGTGCGGGTGCTAAAAAGAGCAGCATTGGCATGCTTTTCACGTCGTTTGGTAGAAATCCACACGCGCGTTCTGCCAAAAGCACCATTTGCATGCATATCGTGTAGTTTTGCAGAAAACTACATACTCGTCTACCAAAAGTGTCATATTCATGCTTAAAACGCGTTTTGGCACAAATCCTTGTGCGGGTTCTAAAAAGAGCAGCATTGGCATGCTTTTCACGTCGTTTGGTAGAAATCCACACGCGCGTTCTGCCAAAAGCACCATTTGCATGCATATCGTGTAGTTTTGCAGAAAACTGCATCCTCGTCTACCAAAAGTGTCATATTCATGCTTAAAACGTATTTTGGCACAAATCCATGTGCGGGTTCTAAAAAGAGCAGCATTGGCATGCTTTTCACGTCGTTTGGTAGAAATCTACACGCGCGTTCTGCCAAAAGCACCATTTGCATGCATATCGTGTGGTTTTGCAGAAAACTGCATCCTCGTCTACCAAAAGTGTGATATTCATGCTTAAAACGTGTTTTGGCACAAATCCATGTGCGGGTTCTAAAAAGAGCAGCATTGGCATGCTTTTCACGTCGTTTGGTAGAAATCCACACGCGCATTCTGCCAAAAGCACCATTTGCATGCATATCGTGTGGTTTTGAAGAAAACTGCATCCTCGTCTACCAAAAGTGTCATATTCATGCTTAAAACGGGTTTTGGCACAAATCCATGTGCGGGTTCTAAAAAGAGCAGCATTGGCATGCTTTTCACGTCGTTTGGTAGAAATCCACACGCGCGTTCTGCCAAAAGCGTCATTTGCATGCATATCGTGTGGTTTTGCAGAAAACTGCATCCTCGTCTACCAAAAGTTGCATATTCATGCTTAAAACGCGTTTTGGCAGAAATCCATGTGCGGGTGCTAAAAAGAGCAGCATTGGCATGCTTTTCACGTCGTTTGGTAGAAATCCACACGCGCGTTCTGCCAAAAGCGTCATTTGCATGCATATCGTGTGGTTTTGCAGAAAAGTGCACCCTCGTCTACCAAAAGTGTCTTATTCATACTTAAAACGCGTTTTGGCACAAATCCATGTGCGGGTTCTAAAAAGAGCAGCATTGGCATGCTTCTCACGTCGTTTGGTAGAAATCCACACGCGCGTTCTGCCAAAAGCGTCATTTGCATGCATATCTTGTGGTTTTGCAGAAAACTGCATCCTCGTCTACCAAAAGTTGCGTATTCATGCTTAAAACGCGTTTTGGCACAAATCCATGTGCGGGTGCTAAAAAGAGCAGCATTCGCATGCTTTTCACGTCGTTTGGTGGAAATCCACACGCGCGTTCTGCCAAAAGCACCATTTGCATGCATATCGTGTGGTTTTGCAGAAAACTGCATACTCGTCTACCAAAAGTGTCATATTCATGCTTAAAACGCGTTTTGGCACAAATCCATGTGCGGGTTCTAAAAAGAGCAGCATTGGCATGCTTTTCATGTCGTTTGGTAGAAATCCACACGCGCGTTCTGCCAAAAGCACCATTTGCATGCATATCGTGTGGTTTTGCAGAAAACTGCATCCTCCTCTACCAAAAGTTGCGTATTCATGCTTAAAACGCGTTTTGGCACAAATCCATGTGCGGGTGCTAAAAAGAGCAGCATTGACATGCTTTTCACGTCGTTTGGTAGAAATCCACATGCGCGTTCTGCCAAAAGCACCATTTGCATGCATATCGTGTAGTTTTGCAGAAAACTGCATACTCGTCTACCAAAAGTGTCATATCATGCTTAAAACGCGTTTTGGCACAAATCCATGTGCGGGTTCTAAAAGAGCAGCATTGGCATGCTTTTCACGTCGTTTGGTAGAAATCCACACGCGCGTTCTGCCAAAAGCGTCATTTGCATGAATATCGTGTGGTTTTGCAGAAACTGCATCCTCGTCTACCAAAAGTGTCATATTCATGCTTAAAACGCGTTTTGGCACAAATCCATGTGCGGGTTCTAAAAAGAGCAGCATTGGCATGCTTTTCACGTCGTTTGGTAGAAATCCACACGCGCGTTCTGCCAAAAGCGTCATTTGCATGCATATCGTGTGGTTTTGCAGAAAACTGCATCCTCGTCTACCAAAAGTTTGCGTATTCATGCTTAAAACGCGTTTTGGCAAAAATCCATGTGCGGGTGCTAAAAAGAGCAGCATTGGCATGCTTTTCACGTCGTTTGTAGAAATCCACACGGGCGTTCTGCCAAAAGCACCATTTGCATGCATATCGTGTGGTTGTGCAGAAAACTGCAATACTCGTCTACCAAAAGTGTCATATTCATGCTTAAAACGCGTTTTGGCACAAATCGATGTGCGGGTTCTAAAAAGAGCAGCATTGGCATGCTTTTCACGTCGTTTGGTAGAAATCCACACGCGCGTTCTGCCAAAAGCGTCATTTGCATGCATATCGTGTGGTTTTGCAGAAAACTGCATCCTCGTCTACCAAAGTGTCATATTCATGCTTAAAACACGTTTTGGCACAAATCCATGTGCGGGTTCTAAAAAGAGCAGCATTGGCATGCTTTTCACGTCGTTTGGTAGAAATCCACACGCGCGTTCTGCCAAAAGCGTCATTTGCATGCATATCGTGTGGTTTTGCAGAAAACTGCATTCTCGTCTACCAAAAGTTGCGTATTCATGCTTAAAACGCGTTTTGGCACAAATCGATGTGCGGGTTCTAAAAAGAGCAGCATTGGCATGCTTTCCACGTCGTTTGGTAGAAATCCACACGCGCGTTCTGCCAAAAGCGTCATTTTCATGCTTATCGTGTGGTTTTGCAGAAAACTGCATCCTCGTCTACCAAAAGTGTCATATTCATGCTTAAAACGCGTTTTGGCACAAATCCATGTGCGGGTTCTAAAAAGAGCAGCATTGGCATGCTTTTCACGTCGTTTGGTAGAAATCCACACGCGCGTTCTGCCAAAAGCGTCATTTGCATGCATATCGTGTGGTTTTGCAGAAAACTGCATCCTCGTCTACCAAAAGTTGCGTATTCATGCTTTAAAACGCGTTTTGGCAAAAATCCATGTGCGGGTGCTAAAAAGAGCAGCATTGGCATGCTTTTCACGTCGTTTGTAGAAATCCACACGGCGTTCTGCCAAAAGCACCATTTGCATGCATATCGTGTGGTTGTGCAGAAAACTGCATACTCGTCTACCAAAAGTGTCATATTCATGCTTAAAACGCGTTTTGGCACAAATCGATGTGCGGGTTCTAAAAAGAGCAGCATTGGCATGCTTTTCACGTCGTTTGGTAGAAATCCACACGCGCGTTCTGCCAAAAGCGTCATTTGCATGCATATCGTGTGGTTTTGCAGAAAACTGCATCCTCGTCTACCAAAAGTGTCATATTCATGCTTAAAACGCGTTTTGGCACAAATCCATGTGCGGGTTCTAAAAAGAGCAGCATTGGCATGCTTTTCACGTCGTTTGGTAGAAATCCACACGCGCGTTCTGCCAAAAGCGTCATTTGCATGCATATCGTGTGGTTTTGCAGAAAACTGCATTCTCGTCTACCAAAAGTTGCGTATTCATGCTTAAAACGCGTTCTGGCACAAATCGATGTGCGGGTTCTAAAAAGAGCAGCATTGGCATGCTTTCCACGTCGTTTGGTAGAAATCCACACGCGCGTTCTGCCAAAAGCGTCATTTTCATGCATATCGTGTGGTTTGCAGAAAACTGCATCCTCGTCTACCAAAAGTGTCATATTCATGCTTAAACGCGTTTGGCACAAATCCATGTGCGGGTTCTAAAAAGAGCAGCATTGGCATGCTTTTCACGTCGTTTGGTAGAAATCCACACGCGCGTTCTGCCAAAAGCGTCATTTGCATGCATATCGTGTGGTTTTGCAGAAAACTGCATCCTCGTCTACCAAAAGTTGGCGTATTCATGCTTAAAACGCGTTTTGGCAAAATCCATGTGCGGGGTGCTAAAAGAGCAGCATTGGCATGCTTTTCACGTCGTTTGGTAGAAATCCACACGAGCGTTCTGCCAAAAGCACCATTTGCATGCATATCGTGTGGTTGTGCAGAAAACTGCATACTCGTCTACCAAAAGTGTCATATTCATGCTTAAAAACGCGTTTTGGCACAAATCGATGTGCGGGTTCTAAAAAGAGCAGCATTGGCATGCTTTTCACATCGTTTGGTAGAAATCCACACGCGCGTTCTGCCAAAAGCGTCATTTGCATGCATATCGTGTGGTTTTGCAGAAAACTGCATCCTCGTCTACCAAAAGTGTCATAATCATGCTTAAAACGCGTTTTGGCACAAATCCATGTGCGGGTTCTAAAAAGAGCAGCATTGGCATGCTTTTCACGTCGTTTGGTAGAAATCCACACGCGCGTTCTGCAAAAGCGTCATTTGCATGCATATCGTGTGGTTTTGCAGAAACTGCATTCTCGTCTACCAAAAGTTGCGTATTCATGCTTAAAACGCGTTTTGGCACAAATCCATGTGCGGGTGCTAAAAAGAGCAGCATTGGCAAGCTTTTCACGTCGTTTGGTAGAAATCCACACGGCGTTCTGCCAAAAGCACCATTTGCATGCATATCGTGTGGTTGTGCAGAAACTGCATACTCGTCTACCAAAAGTGTCATATTCATGCTTAAAACGCGTTTTGGCACAAATCGATGTGGCGGGTTCTAAAAAGAGCAGCATTGGCATGCTTTCACGTCGTTTGGTAGAAATCCACACGCGCGTTCTGCCAAAAGCACCATTTGCATGCATATCGTGTGGTTTTGCAGAAAACTGCATCCTCGTCTACCAAAAAGTTGCATATTCATGCTTAAAACGCGTTTTGGCACAAATCCATGTGCGGGTGCTAAAAAGAGCAGCATTGGCATGCTTTTCACGTCGTTTGTAGTAGAAATCCACACGCGCGTTCTGCCAAAAGCGTCATTTGCATGGCATATCGTGTGGTTTTGCAGAAAAACTGCCATCCTCGTCTACCAAAAGTTGCGTATTCATGCTTAAAACGCGTTTTGGCACAAATCCATGTGCGGGGTGCTAAAAAGAGCAGCATTGGCATGCTTTTCACGTCGTTTGGTAGAAATCCACACGCGCGTTCTGCCAAAAGCACCATTTGCATGCATATCGTGTGGTTTTGCAGAAAACTGCATCCTCGTCTACCAAAGTGTCATATTCATGCTTAAAACGCGTTTTGGCACAAATCCATGTGCGGGTTGTAAAAAGAGCAGCATTGGCATGCTTTTCACGTCGTTTGGTAGAAATCCACACGCGCGTTCTGCCAAAAGCACCATTTGCATGCATATCGTGTGGTTTTGCAGAAAACTGCATCCTCGTCTACCAAAAGTGTCATATTCATGCTTAAAAACGCGTTTGGCACAAATCCATGTGCGGGTTGTAAAAAGAGCAGCATTGGCATGCTTTTCACGTCGTTTGGTAGAAATCCACACGCGCGTTCTGCCAAAAGCACCATTTGCATGCATATCGTGTAGTTTTGCAGAAAACTGCATACCTCGTCTACAAAAGTGTCATATTCATGCTTAAAACGCGTTTTGGCACAAATCCATGTGCGGGTTCTAAAAGAGCAGCATTGCATGCTTTTCACGTCGTTTGGTAGAAATCCACACGCGCGTTCTGCCAAAAGCGTCATTTTGCATGCATATCGTGTGGTTTTGCAGAAAACTGCATCCTCGTCTACCAAAAGTTGCGTATTCATGCTTAAAACGCGTTTTGGCACAAATCCATGTGCGGGTGCTAAAAAGAGCAGCATTGGCATGCTTTTCACGTCGTTTGGTAGAAATCCACACGCGCGTTCTGCCAAAAGCACCATTTGCATGCATATCGTGTAGTTTTGCAGAAAACTGCATACTCGTCTACCAAAAGTGTCATATTCATGCTTAAAACGCGTTTTGGCACAAATCCATGTGCGGGTTCTAAAAAGAGCAGCATTGGCATGCTTTTCACGTCGTTTGGTAGAAATCCACACGCGCGTTCTGCCAAAAGCGTCATTTGCATGCATATCGTGTGGTTTTGCAGAAAACTGCATCCTCGTCTACCAAAAGTGTCATATTCATGCTTAAAACGCGTTTTGGCACAAATCCATGTGCGGGTTCTAAAAAGAGGCAGCATTGGCATGCTTTTCACGTCGTTTGGTAGAAATCCACACGCGCGTTCTGCAAAAAGCGTCATTTGCATGCATATCGTGTGGTTTTGCAGAAAACTGCACCCTCGTCTACCAAAAGTGTCTTATTCATACTAAAACGCGTTTTGGCAACAAATCCATGTGCGGGTTCTAAAAAGAGCAGCATTGGCATGCTTCTCACGTCGTTTGGTAGAAATCCACACGCGCGTTCTGCCAAAAGCGTCATTTGCATGCATATCTTGTGGTTTTGCAGAAAACTGCATCCTCGTCTACCAAAAGTTGCGTATTCATGCTTAAAACGCGTTTTGGCACAAATCCATGTGCGGGTGCTAAAAAGAGCAGCATTCGCATGCTTTTCACGTCGTTTGGTGGAAATCCACACGCGCGTTCTGCCAAAAGCACCATTTGCATGCATATCGTGTGCTTTTGCAGAAAACTGCATACTCGTCTACCAAAAGTGTCATATTCATGCTTAAAACGCGTTTTGGCACAAATCCATGTGCGGGTTCTAAAAAGAGCAGCATTGGCATGCTTTTCATGTCGTTTGGTAGAAATCCACACGCGCGTTCTGCCAAAAGCACCATTTGCATGCATATCGTGTGGTTTTGCAGAAAACTGCATCCTCCTCTACCAAAAGTTGCGTATTCATGCTTAAAACGCGTTTTGGCACAAATCCATGTGCGGGTGCTAAAAAGAGCAGCATTGACATGCTTTTCACGTCGTTTGGTAGAAATCCACATGCGCGTTCTGCCAAAAGCACCATTTGCATGCATATCGTGTAGTTTTGCAGAAAACTGCATACTCGTCTACCAAAAGTGTCATATTCATGCTTAAAACGCGTTTTGGCACAAATCCATGTGCGGGTTCTAAAAAGAGCAGCATTGGCATGCTTTTCACGTCGTTTGGTAGAAATCCACACGCGCGTTCTGCCAAAAGCGTCATTTGCATGAATATCGTGTGGTTTTGCAGAAAACTGCATCCTCGTCTACCAAAAGTGTCATATTCATGCTTAAAACGCGTTTTGGCACAAATCCATGTGTGGGTTCTAAAAAGAGCAGCATTGGCATGCTTTTCACGTCGTTTGGTAGAAATCCACACGCGCGTTCTGCCAAAAGCGTCATTTGCATGCATACGTGTGGTTTTGCAGAAAACTGCATCCTCGTCTACCAAAAGTTGCGTATTCATGCTTAAAACGCGTTTTGGCAAAAATCCATGTGCGGGTGCTAAAAAGAGCAGCATTGGCATGCTTTTCACGTCGTTTGGTAGAAATCCACACGGGCGTTCTGCCAAAAGCACCATTTGCATGCATATCGTGTGGTTGTGCAGAAAACTGCATACTCGTCTACCAAAAGTGTCATATTCATGCTTAAAACGCGTTTTGGCACAAATCGATGTGCGGGTTCTAAAAAGAGCAGCATTGGCATGCTTTTCACGTCGTTTGGTAGAAATCCACACGCGCGTTCTGCCAAAAGCGTCATTTGCATGCATATCGTGTGGTTTTGCAGAAAACTGCATCCTCGTCTACCAAAAGTGTCATATTCATGCTTAAAACACGTTTTGGCACAAATCCATGTGCGGGTTCTAAAAAGAGCAGCATTGGCATGCTTCTCACGTCGTTTGGTAGAAATCCACACGCGCGTTCTGCCAAAAGCGTCATTTGCATGCATATCGTGTGGTTTTGCAGAAAACTGCATTCTCGTCTACCAAAAGTTGCGTATTCATGCTTAAAACGCGTTTTGGCACAAATCGATGTGCGGGTTCTAAAAAGAGCAGCATTGGCATGCTTTCCACGTCGTTTGGTAGAAATCCACACGCGCGTTCTGCCAAAAGCGTCATTTTCATGCATATCGTGTGGTTTTGCAGAAAACTGCATCCTCGTCTACCAAAAGTGTCATATTCATGCTTAAAACGCGTTTTGGCACAAATCCATGTGCGGGTTCTAAAAAGAGCAGCATTGGCATGCTTTTCACGTCGTTTGGTAGAAATCCACACGCGCGTTCTGCCAAAAGCGTCATTTGCATGCATATCGTGTGGTTTTGCAGAAAACTGCATCCTCGTCTACCAAAAGTTGCGTATTCATGCTTAAAACGCGTTTTGGCAAAAATCCATGTGCGGGTGCTAAAAAGAGCAGCATTGTCATGCTTTTCACGTCGTTTGGTAGAAATCCACACGGGCGTTCTGCCAAAAGCACCATTTGCATGCATATCGTGTGGTTGTGCAGAAAACTGCATACTCGTCTACCAAAAGTGTCATATTCATGCTTAAAACGCGTTTTGGCACAAATCGATGTGCGGGTTCTAAAAAGAGCAGCATTGGCATGCTTTTCACGTCGTTTGGTAGAAATCCACACGCGCGTTCTGCCAAAAGCGTCATTTGCATGCATATCGTGTGGTTTTGCAGAAAACTGCATCCTCGTCTACCAAAAGTGTCATATTCATGCTTAAAACGCGTTTTGGCACAAATCCATGTGCGGGTTCTAAAAAGAGCAGCATTGGCATGCTTTTCACGTCGTTTGGTAGAAATCCACACGCGCGTTCTGCCAAAAGCGTCATTTGCATGCATATCGTGTGGTTTTGCAGAAAACTGCATCCTCGTCTACCAAAAGTTGCGTATTCATGCTTAAAACGCGTTTTGGCACAAATCCATGTGCGGGTTCTAAAAAGAGCAGCATTGGCATGCTTTCCACGTCGTTTGGTAGAAATCCACACGCGCGTTCTGCCAAAAGCGTCATTTTCATGCATATCGTGTGGTTTTGCAGAAAACTGCATCCTCGTCTACCAAAAGTGTCATATTCATGCTTAAAAC